>NC_092766.1:11123482-11148482 GCF_047496795.1 Chiloscyllium punctatum
TCTCTCTCTCACACATATACACACACACTCCCTCTTGCTCTTGCTCTCTCTCACACACACACACACACACACCCTCTCGCTCTCTCTTACACACACACACACACACCCTCTCGCTCTCTCTTACACACACACACACACCCTCTCGCTCTCTCTCACACACACACACACACCCTCTCGCTCTCTCTTAGACACACACACACACACCCTCTCGCTCTCTCTCACACACACACACACACACACACACACCCTCTCGCTCTCTCTTACACACACACACACACACCCTCTCGCTCTCTCTTACACACACACACACACCCTCTCGCTCTCTCTCACACACACACACACCCTCTCGCTCTCTCTTAGACACACACACACACACACACACACCCTCTCGCTCTCTCTCACACACACACACACACCCTCTCACTCTCCCTTACACACACACACACAAACACACACACTCCCTCTCTCTTTCTCACACACACACACACACACATACACATTTCTCTGATTTTTTGTCACTTTATGGATATGTGGGATCTCTGTCTTGTTCACTGCTCCTCAATGGAGTGTCCTCATTTTCCAGCTGGCCGGGGATGGGCAGCTCTGATACTGCTCCAGAAACCCGACATTGTCCAGGGATAAAGCAGACTCCCCACCCACCCCACGGGATTGGCACCAGATCCACAAGACCATAAGACATAGGAGCAGAAATTAGGCCATTCAGCCCATCAAATCTGCTCTGCCACTCAGTCCTGGAAAAGTTTCTCAACCCACTTTCTCCCACTTTCTCCTCGGTCTGCCTTGGCGTGCAGGAACCTATCTATCTCAGTTTTAAATGTACCCAATGAGCTGGCCTCCCTAACCTTCTGTGGCCATGAATTCTACAGATTCGCCTCTCTCTGGCTGAGCACATTTCTCCTTATCTCTGTTCTAAGAGCTCTTCCCTTTACACTAAGGCTGGGTCGCAGTCTCTCTGGCCAAGTGGATACATCTTCCCAACATCCACTCTCTCCAGGCCCTTCAGTACTCTGTATTTTTCAATTAAATCCACCCCCGCCCCCGCCATCCTTCTGTACCCCATCGAGTATAAACCCAGAGTCCTCAAACGTCCCTCATATGTTTCACTTTTCATTCCTGGGACCATTCTCAAACCTCCTCTGAACACCCTCGTGGGCCAGTACATCCTTCCCGAGATACGGGGCCCAAAACTGTGCACAATTCTCCCAACTGTGCCCTGACCAGAGTCTGAGATGTCCGTCCCTGCTTTTATAATGGAGTCCTCTCGAAATAAACGCCATCACTGCATTTGCCTTCCTAACGACTGACTCAAATTGCAGGTTTACCTTGAGAGAATCCTGGACAAGAACTCCCAAGGTCTCTTTGCACTTCAGATTTCTGAGCTTTCCCCCCCCCCCACCGTTTACAAAATAGTCCCTGTCTCTAGTCTTCTGACCAAAATGCATGGCCTCACACTTGCCCACGTTGTCGTCTATCTGCCACTTCTTGACCCTCTCTGCCAACTGTTCAAACCCTTCCACCTCCTCAATGCTACCTGTCCCTCTACCTACCTTTGTATCGTCTGTGAACAAATCAGAATGCCCTCAGTACCTCCATCTCGATCGTTAATGTACACAGTGAAAAGTTGTGGTCCGAACGCAGAGCCTGGCAGAATACTGCTCGTCCCTGGCTGCCAATCCTTTTATGCCCAGTCTCTGCTCTCTGCCAGTCACCTAAGCTTCTATCCACGCTAACACCTTCCCTCTGACACCATGGGCCCTTACCTAACTCAGTAGCCCACAGTGCAGTACCTTGTCAAAGGGCCTCCCTGGTGTCTCGGTAGATAACACCCATTGAGGTAAAAACAATGACTGCAGATGCTGGAAACCAGATTCGGGATTAGTGGGGCTGGAAGAGCACAGCAGTTCAGGCAGCATCCGAGGAGCTTCGAAATCGACGTTTCGGGCAAAAGCCCTTCATCTTGACCAGATAACACTCATTGGCTGTCCTTGGTCCAACCTGCTCAGTGCTTCCACCAAACACATCCTCCACCTTCCCCCCACCCCCCACCCCACCCCAGTCACAGCACCGTGTACCATCTACAAGACCCACTGCAGTGAGGATCCTTCGACAGCACCTTCCCCAAACCCCATCACCTCTACCCCCTGGTGGAGGGGGGGCGGGGGGTAGGGGTGAGGGGCAACATGTACACGGGGAACACCAGCCCCCTGCAAGACCCCTCCAGGTCCCTCCGTACACCATCCCGACTTGGAAATATACCGACCGTTCCTTCAGGGGGTCAGAATCCTGGTACTCCCTCCCTAACGGGGCACTGTGTCCCGACACCACACAGAGGAGGGGGACTGGAGCGATTCAAGATGGTGGCTGACCGGAGCTTCACAAGAGGGCAGTTGGAGGAGGGGAATAAATGATGAGTTCCACTCGGTGACATACATGTCACTCTCTGACAGTGTGGCACTGACCCTCCAATAGTGCAGCACTTCCTCAGCACTGACCCTCTGACAGTGCCCACTCCCTCAGCACTGACCCTCCGACAGTGCCCGCTGCCTCAGCGCTGGCCCTCCCACTGTGCCCGCTCCCTCAGCACTGACCCTCCCACAGCACCCACTCCCTCAGCACTGACCCTCCGACAGTGCCCACTCCCTCAGCACTAACCCTCCGACAGTGCCCACTCCCTCAGTACTGACCCTCCGACAGCGCCCACTCCCTCAGCACTGACCCTCCGACAGCGCCCACTCCCTCAGCACTGACCCTCTGACAGTGCCCACTCCCTCAGCACTGACCATCCGACAGTGCCCACTCCCTCAGCACTGACCATCCGACAGTGCCCACTCCCTCAGCACTGACCCTCTGACAGTGCCCACTCCCTCAGCACTGACCCTGCGACAGGGCCCACTCCCTCAGCACTGACCCTCCGACAGCGCCCACTCCCTCAGCACTGACCCTCCCACTGTGCCCACTCCCTCAGCACTGACCCTCCCACTGTGCCCACTCCCTCAGCACTGACCCTCTGACAGTGCCCACTCCCTCAGCACTGACCCTCCGACAGGGCCCACTCCCTCAGCACTGACCCTCCGACAGTGACCGCTCTCTAAGAGGGTGAGTATTGATAGTGTGAGCACTGTCAGAGGGTGAATATTAATAATGTGGGCACTGTCAGAAGGTGAGTGTTGAGGGAGTGGGCACTGTCAGAGGGTGAGTGTTGAGGGAGTGGGCACTGTCAGAGGGTGAATGTTGAGGGAGAGGGCACTGTCAGAGGGTGAGTGTTGAGGGAGAGGGCACTATCAGAGGGTGAGTGTTGAGAGTGTGGGCACTGTCAGAGGGTGAATATTAATAATGTGGGCACTGTCAGAAGGTGAGTGTTGAGGGAGAGGGCACTGTCAGAGGGTGAGTGTTGAGGGAGAGGGCACTGTCAGAGGGTGAGTGTTGAGGGAGAGGGCACTGTCAGAGGGTGAGTGTTGAGGGAGAGGGCACTATCAGCGGGTGAGTGTTGAGAGTGTGGGCACTGTCAGAGGGTGAGTGTTGAGGGAGAGGGCACTGTCAGAGGGTGAGTGTTGAGAGTGTGGGCACTGTCAGAGGGTGAGTGTTGAGAGTGTGGGCACTGTCAGAGGGTGAGTGTTGAGAGTGTGGGCACTGTCAGAGGGTGAGTGTTGAGAGTGTGGGCACTGTCAGAGGGTGAGTGTTGAGAGTGTGGGCACTGTCAGAGGGTGAGTGTTGCGGGAGGGGGCACTGTCAGAGGGTGAGTGTTGAGAGTGTGGGCACTGTCAGAGGGTGAGTGTTGAGGGAATGGGCACTGTCAGAGGGTGAGTGTTGAGAGTGTGGGCACTGTCAGAGGGTGAGTGTTGAGGGAGTGGGCACTGTCAGAGGGTGAGTGTTGAGGGAATGGGCACTGTGAGAGGGTGAGTGTTGAGAGTGTGGGCACTGTCAGAGGGTGAGTGTTGAGGGAATGGGCACTGTCAGAGGGTGAGTGTTGAGAGTGTGGGCACTGTCAGAGGGTGAGTGTTGAGGGAGTGGGCACTGTCAGAGGGTGAGTGTTGAGGGAATGGGCACTGTGAGAGGGTGAGTGTTGAGAGTGTGGGCACTGTCAGAGTGTGAGTGTTGAGAGTGTGGGCACTGTCAGAGGGTGAGTGTTGAGAGTGTGGGCACTGTCAGAGGGTGAGTGTTGAGAGTGTGGGCACTGTCAGAGGGTGAGTGTTGAGAGTGTGGGCACTGTCAGAGGGTGAGTGTTGAGAGTGGGGGCACTGTCAGAGGGTGAGTGTTGAGAGTGTGGGCACTGTCAGAGGGTGAGTGTTGAGGGAGTGGGCACTATCAGAGGGTGAGTGTTGAGAGTGTGGGCACTGTCAGAGGGTGAGTGTTGAGAGTGTGCGCACTATCAGAGGGTGAGTGTTGAGAGTGTGGGCACTGTCAGAGGGTGAGTGTTGAGGGAGTGGGCACTGTCAGAGGGTGAGTGTTGAGAGTGTGGGCACTGTCAGAGGGTGAGTGTTGAGAGTGTGGGCACTATCAGAGGGTGAGTGTTGAGAGTGTGGGCACTGTCAGAGGGTGAGTGTTGAGAGTGTGGGCACTATCAGAGGGTTAGTGTTGAGAGTGTGGGCACTGTCAGAGGGTGAGTGTTGAGAGTGTGGGCACTATCAGAGGGTTAGTGTTGAGAGTGTGGGCACTGTCAGAGGGTGAGTGTTGAGAGTGTGGGCACTGTCAGAGGGTGAGTGTTGAGAGTGTGGGCACTGTCAGAGGGTGAGTGTTGAGAGTGTGGGCACTGTGAGAGGGTGAGTGTTGAGAGTGTGGGCACTGTGAGAGGGTGAGAGTTGAGAGTGTGGGCACTGTCAGAGGGTGGGTGTTGAGAGTGTGGGCACTGTCAGAGGGTGAGTGTTGAGAGTGTGGGCACTGTCAGAGGGTGAGTGTTGAGAGTGTGGGCATGGCCAGAGGGTGAGTGTTGAGGATGTGGGCACTGTGAGAGGGTGAGAGTTGAGAGTGTGGGCACTGTGAGAGGGTGAGAGTTGAGAGTGTGGGCACTGTGAGAGGGTGAGAGTTGAGAGTGTGGGCACTGTGAGAGGGTGAGAGTTGAGAGTGTGGGCACTGTGAGAGGGTGAGAGTTGAGAGTGTGGGCACTGTGAGAGGGTGAGAGTTGAGAGTGTGGGCACTGTGAGAGGGTGAGAGTTGAGAGTGTGGGCACTGTGAGAGGGTGAGAGTTGAGAGTGTGGGCACTGTGAGAGGGTGAGAGTTGAGAGTGTGGGCACTGTGAGAGGGTGAGAGTTGAGAGTGTGGGCACTGTGAGAGGGTGAGAGTTGAGAGTGTGGGCACTGTGAGAGGGTGAGAGTTGAGAGTGTGGGCACTGTGAGAGGGTGAGAGTTGAGAGTGTGGGCACTGTGAGAGGGTGAGTGTTGAGAGTGTGGGCACTGTGAGAGGGTGAGAGTTGAGAGTGTGGGCACTGTGAGAGGGTGAGAGTTGAGAGTGTGGGCACTGTGAGAGGGTGAGTGTTGAGAGTGTGGGCACTGTCAGAGGGTGAGTGTTGAGAGTGTGGGCACTATCAGAGGGTGAATGTTGAGAGTGTGGGCACTGTCAGAGGGTGAGTGTTGCGGGAGGGGGCACTGTCAGAGGGTGAGTGTTGCGGGAGGGGGCACTGTCAGAGGGTGAGTGTTGAGAGAGTGGGCACTGTCAGAGGGTGTGTGTTGAGAGTGTGGGCACTGTCAGAGGGTGAGTGTTGAGGGAGTGGGCACTGTCAGAGGGTGAGTGTTGAGGGAGTGGGCACTGTCAGAGGGTGAGTGTTGAGGGAGTGGGCACTGTCAGAGGGTGAGTGTTGAGGGAGAGGGCACTGTCAGAGGGTGAGTGTTGAGAGTGTGGGCACTGTCAGAGGGTGAGTGTTGAGGGAGAGGGCATGGCCAGAGGGTGAGTGTTGAGAGTGTGGGCACTGTCAGAGGGTGAGTGTTGAGAGTGTGGGCACTGTGAGAGGGTGAGTGTTGAGAGTGTGGGCACTGTCAGAGGGTGAGTGTTGAGAGTGTGGACACTGTCAGAGGGTGAGTGTTGAGAGTGTGCGCACTGTCAGAGGGTGAGTGTTGAGAGTGTGGGCACTGTCAGAGGGTGAGTGTTGAGGGAGTGCCACACTGTCAGTGGGTGAGTGTTGAGAGTGTGGGCACTGTGAGAGGGTGAGTGTTGAGAGTGTGGGCACTGTCAGAGGGTGAGTGTTGAGAGTGTGGGCACTGTCAGAGGGTAAGTGTTGAGAGTGTGGGCACTGTCAGAGGGTGAGTGTTGAGAGTGTGGACACTGTCAGAGGGTGAGTGTTGAGAGTGTGCGCACTGTCAGAGGGTGAGTGTTGAGAGTGTGGGCACTGTCAGAGGGTGAGTGTTGAGAGTGTGGGCACTGTCAGAGGGTGAGTGTTGAGAGTGTGGGCACTGTGAGAGGGTGAGTGTTGAGAGTGTGTGCACTATCAGAGGGTGAGTGTTGAGAGTGTGGGCACTGTCAGAGGGTGAGTGTTGAGGGAGTGCCACACTGTCAGTGGGTGAGTGTTGAGAGTGTGGGCACTGTCAGAGGGTGAGTGTTGAGGGAGTGCCACACTGTCAGTGGGTGAGTGTTGAGGGAGTGCCACACTGTCAGAGGGTGAGTGTTGAGAGTGTGGGCACTGTCAGTGGGTGAGTGTTGAGGGAGTGCCACAATGTTGATCATGTCGAGATAGAGCTGGTCAGGAGAGAGGCTCAGTGTTCCTGTGAAATCTGTCCTTTTGCTGTCTCTGTCTCTGGATATGCTGCGCTCGAACCTTCTAATCACAGTTTTCTGCTTCTTTCGTTCCTCTCTAGTGTTTGTACATCTCCGTTTGCCTCTCCCTGTCTCAGTCCCTCTCCCTGCCATCACCCCCACTCTCCCCCCTGCATACCTCAGGTTCCATCGTACTTCCTCAGTCACTGCCTCTCTTTCTTCACCACTCACACATTTGAAAGATTAAAGGAAGTTTATTTCAGAGAAGAGGAACTAGGTGATCTCCCAAAGGCCAGGTTACCGAGAGCGATAAGTTTGATCTTATCTCTGAGGCAACATGTTTTGATGACTGTGCAGATGATCCGAGGTTGATCGCAGAAATGTGTACAAGTCCCGGCGATGAGTTCAGGAGCTGCGAGAGCCCAGCCTCCCCCTCTCCCCGATTACCCCGGGAATGCAAACACGCTCTGAGTCATGGACGTGACCTCCGCACGGCTGACTAACGTTGGCCGTGAATCCTGTCATGGTGATTGGTTGATCATATGAACCAGTCGGTTCCTTCGGTTGTTGGTAACAGGCCCCACTCAGACAGTTTGCAAAATTCCCCACAGAAACCCCTCTAGTCACAGAGGTGATCCGGTGAATGGACACCACTTGCTGAACAATCCTGAGGATGACAATGGCTATCACTGGCAAACAGTTTTCGACAGGCCTGCCCCTAAAGTGCCCCCTTTATACTGGCATGAAGTAATGGGCATTCACAGTCACCTGGCACTGAAACAGACCCTTCTGTCCAACTTGACCATACTCACCAGATCTCCGAAATTAATCCAGTCCCATTGGCCAGCACTTGACCCATATCCCCCCAAACCCTTCCTATTCACGTCCCCATCCAGATGCCTTTTAAATGTCATTGGACCAGCCTCCACCACTTCCTCTGGCAGCTCATTCCATACACGTACCACCCTCTGGGTGAAAAAGTTGCCCCTCAGGTCCCTTTCTCCTCTCACCCTAAACCTATGCCCCTCTAGTTCTGGACTCCCCAGGGAAAAGACCTTGTCTATTCACTCTATCCATGCTCCATATGGTTTTATAAACCTCCATAACGTCACCCCCTCAGCCTCCGACACTCCAAGGAAAACAGTCCCACATTATTCAGCCTCTTCCTACAGCTGATATCCTCCAAACCCGGCAATATCCTTGTAAACCCTTTCTATGCCTTTTTAAATTGAACATCAGGGAGACTGGAATCATACACAGTATTCCAAAAGGGGCCTAATGATTTTAATTTCTCTTAATTTGACGGGGACCCGCAAAGTACCAGGGGTTTGGATGGAGAAGGGGGATGAGGGATTTGTTCGGTGTGTCCTGGATTTTTTTTTAACACAATATGTAAACAGTCCAACTGGGAAAGGGGCTGGGAACGGGGTTTTGGGGAAGGAGCCCAGTCAAGTTGATTGAAGTTTCAATGGGGGAGCATTTAGGGAAGAGTAATCATAATTCTGTAAGTTTTAAGTTACTTATAACTAAGGATAAGACGAGTCCTGAGGTGAAAGGATTAAAGGGCAGCACAGTGGCTCAGTGGTTAGCACTGCAGCCTCATAGCACCAGGGACCCAGGTTCGATTCCCCCCGTCAGGGCGACTGTCTGTGTGCAGTTTGCACATTCTTCGCCCCCCAGCCCCCTACCCTGTGTCTGCGTGGGTTTCCTCCGGGTGCACCAGTTTCCTACCACAGTCCAAAGATGTGCAGACCAGGTGCATTGGCCATGCTAAATTGTCCCATAGTGCCCAGGGATGTGCAGGTTAGGGTGGATTGGCCGTGCTAAATTGTCTCAAAATGCCCAGGGATGTGCAGGTTAGGTTGGATTGGCCATGCTAAATTGTCCCATAGTGTTCAGGGATGTGCAGGTTAGGATGGATTGGCCATGCTAAATTGTCCCATAGTGTTCAGGGATGTGCAGGTTAGGATGGATTGGCCATGCTAAATTGTCCCATAGTGTTCAGGGATGTGCACATTAGGGTGGATTGGCCATGATAAATTGTCCCATAGTGCCCAGGGATGTGCAGGTTAGGGTGGATTGGCCATGCTAAATTGTCCCATAGTGCCCAGGGATGTGCAGGTTAGGGTGGATTGGCCATGCTAAATTGTCCCGTAGTGCCCAGGGATGTGCAGGTTAGGGTGGATTGGCCATGCTAAATTGTTCCATAGTGCCCAGGGATGTACAGATTAGGGTGGATTGGCCATGCTAAATTGTCCGAAAGTGCCCAGGGATGTGCAGGTTAGGGTGGATTGGCCATGCTAAATTGTCCCGTAGTGCCCAGGGATGTGCAGGTTAGGGTGGATTGGCCATGCTAAATTGTTCCATAGTGCCCAGGGATGTACAGATTAGGGTGGACTGGCCATGCTAAATTGTCCGAAAGTGCCCAGGGATGTGCAGGTTAGGGTGGATTGGCCATGCTAAATTGTCCCGTAGTGTTCAGGGATGTGCAGGTTAGGGTGGATTGGCCATGCTAAATTGTCCCATAGTGCCCAGGGATGTGCAGGTTAGGATGGATTAGCCATGCTAAATTGTCCCGGAGTGCCCAAGGATGTGCAGGTTAGGGTGGATTGACCATGCTAAATTGTCCCATGGTGTTCAGGGATGTGCAGGTTAGGGTGGATTGGCCATGCTAAATTGTCCCGTAGTGCCCAGGGATGTGCAGGTTAGGGTAGATTGACCATGCTAAATTGTCCCATAGTGTTCAGGGATGTGCAGGTTAGGGTGGATTGGCCATGCTAAATTGTCCCATAGTGCCCAGGGATTTGCAGGTTGGGTGTATTGGCCATGCTAAATTGGCCCATAGTGTCCAGGGATGTGCAGGTTAGGGTGGATTGACCATGCTAAATTGTCCAAAAGTACCCAGGGATGTGTAGGTTCGGGTGGATTGGCCATGCTAAATTGTCCCATAGTGCCCAGGGATGTACTGTTTCGGGTGGATTGGCCATGCTAAATTGTCCCGTAGTGCCCAGCGATGTACAGGTTAGGGTAGATCGGCCATGCTAAATTGTCCCATAGTGCCCAGGGATGTGCAGGTTAGGGTGGATTGGCCAAGCTAAATTGTCCCATGGTGCCCAGGGATGTGCCGGTTAGGGTGGATTGGCCAAGCCAAATTGTCCCATGGTGCCCAGGGATGTGCAGGTTAGGGTGGATTGGCCAAGCTAAATTGTCCCATGGTGCCCAGGGATGTGCAGGTTAGGGTGGATTGGCCAAGCTAAATTGTCCCATGGTGCCCAGGGATGTACTGTTTAGGGTGGATTGGCCATGCTAAATTGTCCCATAGTGCCCAGGGATGTACTGTTTCGGGTGGATTGGCCATGCTAAATTGTCCCGTAGTGCCCAGCGATGTACAGGTTAGGGTAGATCGGCCATGCTAAATTGTCCCATAGTGCCCAGGGATTTGCAATTTAGGGTGGATTGGCCATGCTAAATTGTCCCGTAGTGCCCAGGGATATGAAGGATAGGGTTAATTGGCCATGCTAAATTGTCCCATCGTGTCCAGGGATGTGCAGGTTAGGGTGGATTGGCCATGCTAAATTGTCCCGTAGTGCCCAGGGATGTGCAGGATAGGGTTAATTGGCCATGCTAAATTGTCCCATCGTGTCCAGGGATGTGCAGGTTAGGGTGGATTGGCCATGCTAAATTGTCCCATAGTGCCCAGGGATGTGCAGGTTAGGGTGGATTGGCCATGCTAAATTGTCCCATAGTGCCCAGGGTTGTGCAGGTTAGGGTGGGTTGGCCATGCTAAATTGTCCCGTAGTGCCCAGAGATGTTCAGATTAGGGTGGATTGGCCATGCTAAATTGTCCCATAGTGCCCAGGGATGTGCAGGTTAGGGTGGATTGGCCATGCTAAATTGTCCCGTAGTGTTCAGGGATGTGCAGGTTAGGGTGGATTGGCCATGCTAAATTGTCCCATAGTGCTCAGGGATGTGCAGGTTAGGATGGATTAGCCATGCTAAATTGTCCCATAGTGCCCAGGGATGTGCAGGTTAGGGTGGATTGGCCATGCTAAATTGTCCCATAGTGTTCAGGGATGTGCAGGTTAGGGTGGATTGGCCATGCTAAATTGTCCCATAGTGCCCAGGGATTTGCAGGTTGGGTGTATTGGCCATGCTAAATTGGCCCATAGTGTCCAGGGATGTGCAGGTTAGGGTGGATTGACCATGCTAAATTGTCCAAAAGTACCCAGGGATGTGTAGGTTCGGGTGGATTGGCCATGCTAAATTGTCCCATAGTGCCCAGGGATGTACTGTTTCGGGTGGATTGGCCATGCTAAATTGTCCCGTAGTGCCCAGCGATGTACAGGTTAGGGTAGATCGGCCATGCTAAATTGTCCCATAGTGCCCAGGGATGTGCAGGTTAGGGTGGATGGGCCATGCTAAATTGTCCCATAGTGCCCAGGGATGTGCAGGTTAGGGTGGATTGGCCAAGCTAAATTGTCCCATGGTGCCCAGGGATGTGCAGGTTAGGGTGGATTGGCCAAGCTAAATTGTCCCATGGTGCCCAGGGATGTACTGTTTAGGGTGGATTGGCCATGCTAAATTGTCCCATAGTGCCCAGGGATGTACTGTTTCGGGTGGATTGGCCATGCTAAATTGTCCCGTAGTGCCCAGCGATGTACAGGTTAGGGTAGATCGGCCATGCTAAATTGTCCCATAGTGCCCAGGGATTTGCAATTTAGGGTGGATTGGCCATGCTAAATTGTCCCGTAGTGCCCAGGGATATGCAGGATAGGGTTAATTGGCCATGCTAAATTGTCCCATCGTGTCCAGGGATGTGCAGGTTAGGGTGGATTGGCCATTCTAAATTGTCCCGTAGTGCCCAGGGATGTGCAGGATAGGGTTAATTGGCCATGCTAAATTGTCCCATCGTGTCCAGGGATGTGCAGGTTAGGGTGGATTGGCCATGCTAAATTGTCCCATAGTGCCCAGGGATGTGCAGGTTAGGGTGGATTGGCCATGCTAAATTGTCCCGTAGTGCCCAGGGATGTGCAGGTTAGGGTGGGTTGGCCATGCTAAATTGTCCCGTAGTGCCCAGAGATGTTCAGATTAGGGTGGATTGGCCATGCTAAATTGTCCCATAGTGCCCAGGGATGTGCAGGTTAGGGTGGATTGGCCATGCTAAATTGTCCCGTAGTGTTCAGGGATGTGCAGGTTAGGGTGGATTGGCCATGCTAAATTGTCCCATAGTGCTCAGGGATGTGCAGGTTAGGATGGATTAGCCATGCTAAATTGTCCCTTAGTGCCCAGGGATGTACAGGTTAGGGTGGATTGGCCATGCTAAATTGTCCCATAGTGCTCAGGGATGTGCAGGTTAGGATGGATTAGCCATGCTAAATTGTCCCATAGTGCCCAGGGATGTACAGGTTAGGGTGGATTGACCATGCTAAATTGTCCCATAGTGCCCAGGGATGTGCAGGTTAGGGTGGATTGGCCATGCTAAATTGTCCCATAGTGTCCAGGGATGTGTAGGTTAGGGTGGATTGGCCATGCTAAATTGTCCCATAGTGCCCAGGGATGTGCAGGTTAGGGTGGATTGGCCATGCTAAATTGTCCCATGGTGCCCAGGGATGTGCAGGTTAGGGTGGATTGGCCATGCTAAATTGTCCCATGGTGCCCAGGGATGTGTAGGTTAGGGTGGATTGGCCATGCTACATTGTCCCATCGTGCCCAGGGATGTGCAGGTTAGGGTGGATTGGCCATGCTAAATTGTCCCATCGTGCCCAGGGATGTGTAGGTTAGGGTGGACTGGCCATGCTACATTGTCCCATCGTGCCCAGGGATGTGCAGGTTAGGGTGGATTGGCCATGCTAAATTGTCCCATCGTGCCCAGGGATGTGTAGGTTAGGGTGGATTGGCCATGCTACATTGTCCCATCGTGCCCAGGGATGTGCAGGTTAGGGTGGATTGGCCATGCTAAATTGTCCCATCGTGCCCAGGGATGTGCAGGTTAGGGTGGATTGGCCATGCTACATTGTCCCATCGTGCCCAGGGATGTGCAGGTTAGGGTGGATTGGCCATGTTAAATTGTCCCATAGTGCCCCAGGGATGTGTAGGTTAGGGTGGATTGGCCATGCTACATTGTCCCATCGTGCCCAGGGATGTGCAGGTTAGGGTGGATTGGCCATGCTAAATTGTCCTGTAGTGCCCAGGGATGTGCAGGTTAGGGTGGATTGGCCATGCTAAATTGTCCCGTAGTGCCCAGGGATGTGTAGGTTAGGGTGGATTGGCCGTGGTAAATTGTCCCGTAGTGCCCAGGGATGTGCAGGTTAGGGTGGATTGGCCATGCTAAATTGTCCCATAGTGCCCCAGGGATGTGTAGGTTAGGGTGGATTGGCCATGCTACATTGCCCCATCGTGCCCAGGGATGTGCAGGTTAGGGTGGATTGGCCATGCTAAATTGTCCCGTAGTGCCCAGGGATGTGCAGGTTAGGGTGGATTGGCCGTGCTAAATTGTCCCTTAGTGCCCAGGGATGTGCAGGTTAGGGTGGATTGGCCGTGCTAAATTGTCCCATAGTGCCCAGGGATGTGCAGGTTAGGGTGGATTGGCCGTGGTAAATTGTCCCGTAGTGTTAGGTGCATCAGTCAGAGGGAAATGGGTCTGAGTGGGTTACTGTACAGAGGGTCGGTGTGGAGTCGTTGGGCCGATGGGCCTGTTTTCACACTGGAGGGAGCCTATTCTAGTCTAGTCTAATCTCGGCAACAGTCCACCACCAACCTCTGTCTCCTGCTGTTAAGCTCATCTTGTCTTGAATCGACTCCCATTGACCTATCTTTTCTCCATTAGTCTCCCATGAGGAACCTTGTCAAAGGCTTTACTAAAGTCCAAGTAGACGACATCTACCGCTCTGCCTTCATCAATGTTTTGGTAACTTCCTCATAAAAACCCAGCCAAGTTTGTGAGACATGAGTTTGCTCACATGAAACCGTGCTGACTATCCCTAAGCAATGCTTGCCTCTCTAAATGTCCTTAAAGCTGATCTTTTTGGATCACCTCCAACAATTTACCCGCATCCAAAGTCAGACTCACAGGTCCATAGTTCCTTGGTTTGTCCTTCCAAAACTTGCTTAAACGAAAATGCAACATTAACCAGCCTCCAGTCATCCTCCATCTCACCCAGAGTTATAATGAGGCAAATATTTCTTGAAGGGGACTCACAATTTCCTCCCTTACGTCCCACTGCCTTCTGGGATACACTAGATCAGGTCCTGGAGACTGCTCCATCTTTATATTCTCTACGACCTGCAGAAATTCCTCTTCCCTAGAGTCATGGAGTATTACAACACAGAGAGGGGCTCTTTGGTCCAAACTGGTCCATGCCGCCCAACAGCACAGAGGTGGAACGAGTGGAGAGTGTGAAGCTCCTGGGAGCGGTCACCCACAACAAGCTTTCTTGGACTCTTCATGTGGACGCACTGGTTCCAAAGGCCCAGCAACATCTCTTCTTCTTCAGGCAGCTGAGGAGATTTGGCATGACGGCGAATACCCTCGCCAACCTTTATGGTGCACCATCGAGAGCGTTCTGTCTGGATGTATCACTACCTGGTTTGGTAACTGTACCACTCAAGATCGGAGACGGTTACAGAGAGTGGTGAACTCAGCCCGGACAATCACAAAGGCCAACCTCCCATCGACAGAACCCATCTCCCAGGCCCCGCTGTCAGGGAAAGGCCGTCAGTATTCTCAAAGATCCATCCCACCCTGGCAATGTTTATCTACAACCTCTACCATTGGGGAGAGGGTACAGAGGCCTGAACACAGGCACCAGCTGGTTTCAAAACAGTTTCTACCCTCCTGTTGTTAGAATACGGAATGGACTCACAAACTCTTAGCATTCACCTGTCCCTGTGTTTTTGTTTTTGCTGCTGTTTACCTATTATTTACTTATCTACGCAACTTAACTCTGTGATCGGCCTGTATTGCTCACAAGACAAAGCTTTTCACTATGTCTCAGTACACAGGACAATCAATTCAATTTGCATTCAATTCAAAATGGCCGTCTGCACTAACCCCACTTCCCTGCGCTTGGCCCATATCCTTCTAAACCTTTCCTATCCATGTATTTGTCCAACTGCCCTTTCATTGTCGTTAATGTACCCACCTCCACCACTTCCACTGGCAGCTCATTCCACACTCTGGGTAAAAAAACGTTGCCCCTCAGGTTCCCTTTTATTCTTACCCCTCTCACCTTAAACTGATGCCCTCTCGTCCTCGATTCCCCAACCCTGGGAAAGAGACTGAGTGCATTCACCCTATCCATGCCCCTCATGATCTTACCCACTTCTATCCAGTCCCCCCCTCGGTCTCCTGTGCTTAAGAAAATAGTCCTGGCTTGTCCAACTTCTCCCTAAAGTTCAGACCAGGCAACATCCTTGTAAATTTCTTCCACACGCTTTCCAGTTTAATAACACCCTTCCTATAGCAAAGTGACCAACACTGAACACCATACTCCAAGTCTGGCCTCACCAACGTCCTGTCCAACTGCGACATATCTTACTAACTTCTACACTCAGTGTCCTGACTGATGAAGGCCAGTGGACCAAAAGCCTTCCTCTGTCTACCTGGGACTCCACTTTCAGAAAACCCTGCACCCGAACCCCAAGCTCCCTCTGTTCCACTACACTCCTTAACACCCTACCATTCACCATGAAACTCCTACCTGGATTTGACTTTCCAAAATACAAGGCCTCACACGTATCGATATTAAACTCCATTTGCCATTTCTTGGCCCACTTCCCCAGCTGGTCAGGGTCCTGATGCAATCTCTGAGAACCTTCCTCACTATCCACGATACTGTCTATTTTAGTCTCATCAGCAAACTGACTAATCATACCTTGGACATTCTCATCCAAATCATTGATACCGATAACACACAGCAATAGGTCAGCCTGAGGCCTAGTCAGCAACGGGCCTAGCACTGACCCCTGAGACACTCCACTAGTCACAGGCCTCCAGTCCGATCAGCATCCTCCCACTATGACCCTCTGCTTCCTGCCATCAAGCCAATGGTATATCCAATTTGCCAGCTCCCCTTGGATTCCATGCGATCTAACCTTCCAGATCAGTCTACCATGTGGAACCTGATCAAAGGCCTTACTGAAATCCAAATAGGCTACATCTACCACCCTGCCCTTGTCAACCTTCCTGGTCACTTCATCAAAGATCTCTAAAGAATTTGTGAGGCATGACCTCCCACACACAAAGCCTTGCTGACTAACCAAATCCTGTCTTTCCAAATACATGCACACTCTATCTTCTCCCTCATTTCCTTCTCAAGTAACTTCCCCACCCCAGAGGTTAGACTTCCTGGTCTATAATTCCCAGGCTTTTCTCTACAATCCTTCTTGAACAGGGGCAAACCATCCAGGCGTCTGGATCCTCACCCAGGACTAACGCTGACGCAAAAATATCGGCCAGGGCCCCCCCGCACAATTTCTTCTGTCGCGTTTTGCGACGTTCTTGGATATATCTGGGCAGGATCAGGGGATTTATTCACCTTTATACATTCTAATACCTCCAACACCTCCTCTACAGTGATATGGACTGTCCCCAAGATAGCACCACTCACTCCCCCAAGTTCCCAAGTCATTATGTCTTTGTCCATTGTAAACACAGAGGAGAAATATTCATTGCCCAGCTCCTGAGATTCTACACATACGTCCACTTTGGTCACTTGAGGAGTTCTATTCTCTCTCTCTCTCGTTATCCTTTCTTCATTAATATACTTTAAGAACCTCTTTGGATTCACCTCAATCTCCTCAGCCAAGTCTATCCCTCTTTCCGCCCTCCTGATTTCCTTCTTCAGTAAACCCCTGCATTCCCGTCAATCCTCCCGGGATTCCCTTGATCCCCAGCCGCCTGTACCTGAGCCGCGCCTCCATTCTCTCGTCAAAGCCTCAATATCTCCTGTTATCCGGGGTCCCCAATTCCCGCCGTTCACCCTCACAGGAACATATAGGCCTTGAACTCCAGCCATCTCACTTTTAAAGGCCTCCCACTTGCCGGACGTCCCTTTGCCTGCAAACAAATTCCTCCAATCAACCCCCCTCCTGTCTTATACCATCAGCATTCCTCGTGCCCCAGTTTAGAACCGGAAACGTGAACTGTTTTAAAAACTTCCGTATTTATTTCCCCTGAGTTCTCTAGCCTCTATTTCTTTCTCCACAGTAAGAAAAAGATGCAAAATATTCATTTAATGTCTCTCCCATCTCCTGAGGTTCAACACAAAGATGACCGCTTTGATCTTTGTGGGAGAAGGACAAGCCACTCTGCCGGACCGCCATTTTGTCTGTCTTGAGGCAAACACGGCCTACCCATAATGCCCTTGGCACCTCAACTTGACCGCACACAGCTCAGGAAAAAATCAGCGGAACGCGACATTTCCTCACCAGACTCCCCCCTTCGAGACTGAAGGGAGGCACCATCGAGACGAGCTGCGAATTGGTTTTCCGAATTGACAACAGTGTCGCCCGCTTCTGAAGCCCCGAGGGGATTCCCCGGGTAGTCAATCCTCACAAAGCCTGTGCAGACGAGGTGGCACCACGATACCTGACAAGATGGCACACACGAGAGTGCGGTGCTGGAAAAGCTCAGCAGGTCAGGCAGCATCATCCGAAGAGAATCGACGTTTCGGGCGTAAACCCTTCGTCAGGAATGGCCGAAACGTCGGATGCTGCCTGACCTGCTGCACTTTTCCAGCACCACTCTCATCTTGAGTCGAACCTCCAGCCTCCTGTTACAATTGTGAACTGATGAATACTGCTGGACAAGCAATTGTTTCCTATTAACTGTAATGGAAACTGCATTGTCTTGGAGTTAACATGATCTTACATGAAGCCCGAGAAGAGCTGTCTGTGTCTGAAGTTTAGGGAGTGGAATCCATAACCATAAATGTGCAAAGTGTCCGTTTTGTATCATTCCGGTCAGTTTCTCTTCCCTGTGATTTCATGAGGAATAAACCAGTGTTTGTCAATTTTATAAGATCTGTGCGGGTGGCCTCTATTTGTAATTGGACAATCTCAAAGAGACCCAATACTCTCTCGTTATCCTCTTGCTCTTAATGTAACAGTGGAATCTCTTTGGATTATCTTAACTGCCAAGACTATCACATATCTCCCCTTTGCCTTCCTGATTTCCCTCTTAAGAACACCCCCAAACTCTTTACATTGATGAAAGTTTGGAGGGTTTGAGCTGCGGGGAGAGGCTGAACAGGCTGGGGCTGTTTTCCCTGGAGCGTCGGAGGCTGAGGGGTGACCTTATAGAGGTTTATAAAATCATGAGGGGCATGGATAGGATAAATAGGGCAAAGTCTTTTCCCCTGGGGTGGGGGAGTCCAGAACTAGAGGGGCATAGGTTTAGGGGGAGAGGGGAAAGGGACCTGAGGGGCAACTTTTTCACACAGAGGGTGGTACGTGTATGGAATGAGCTGCCAGAGGAAGTGGTGGAGGCTGGTACAATGACAGCATTTAAAAGGCATCTGGATGGGGACATGAATAGGAAGGGTTTGGAGGGATATGGGCCGGGTGCTGGCAAATGGGACAAGATTAGGTTGGGGATATCTGGTCAGCATGGACGGGTTGGACCGAAGGGTCTGTATCCGTGCTGGACAGCTCTCTGACTGTGTGAGAGTGTGAGCATTAGGAAGGCATTAGGGACAGTGCTCGGTACGATCAGACACAGAGAATCATTGAATCCCTACAGTGTGGAAACAGGCCCTTCGGCCCAACAGGTACACACTGACCCCTCCAAAGAGTCACCCACCCAGACCCACTCCCCTGCCCAATTATCCTTCATTTACCCCTGACGAATGCACCTAGCCCATACATTCCTAGATGTTATGGACAATTTAGCATGGCCAATCCAAAGATGTGCGAGTTAGGTAAATTGGCTGTGCTACATTGCCCCGTAGTGTTAGGTGCATTAGTCAGAGGGAAATGGGTCTGGGTGGGTTACTTTTTGGAGGGTCGGTGTGGACTTGTTGGGCCGAAGGGCCTGTTTCCACACTGGAGGGAATCTAATCTAACCTGCTCATCCCTGGATGCTATGGGACAATTTAGCATGGCCAATCCACCCTAACCTGCACATCCCTGGGCACTATGGGACAATTTAGCATGGCCAATCCACCCTAATCCGCACATCCCTGGGCACTCCGGGACAATTTAGCATGGCCAATCCACCCTAAACTGCACATCCCTGGGGCACTATGGGACAATTTAGCATGGCCAATCCACCCTAACCTGCACATCCCTGGACACTATGAGACAATTTAGCACGGCCAATCCACCCTAACCTGCACATCCCTGGGCACTTTGGGACAATTTAGCATGGCCAATCCACACTAACCTGCACATCCCTGGGCACAATGGGACAATTTAGCATGGCCAATCCACCCTAACCTGTACATCCCTGGGCACTATGGGACAATTTAGCATGGCCAATCCACCCTAACCTGCACATCCCTGGGCACTATGGGACAATTTCCCATAGCCAATCCACCCTAACCTACACATCCCTGGGCACTATGGGACAATTTAGCATGGCCAATCCACCCTAACCTGCACATCCCTGGGCACTATGTCATTCCCAGGTAGGGAACGACAGCATCATTGAAGATGTATCCAGACATGTCCATGAATTGGTGGGGGGACAGAGGGATCCAGACCCTTCGAAAATAGGCGACAGGTTTAGATCGAGGATCTGGGTCAGCACTGGCTTGGAAGGCCAAAGGGCCTGTTCCTCGGATGGAATTTTCTTCCTTCATGAGTCTAAACTCCTGACACTCAGCGAACCCCAATCAAATGAGGGGAAATTAAAATCACGAGGCCAGTTTTGGAATGCTGCATTCAGTTCTCGTCTCCCTGCTGTTAAACCTGAAAGGGTTCAGAAAAGATTTACAAGGATGTTGGGGGGTTTGAGCTACAGGGAGAGGCTGAACAGGCTGGGGCTGTTTTCCCTGGAGCGTCGGAGGCTGAGGGGTGACCTTATAAAGGTTTATAAAATCATGAGGGGCATGGATAGGGTAAATAGGGCAAGGTCTTTTCCCTGGGGTGGGGGAGTCCAGAACTAGAGGGGCATAGGTTTAGGGTGAGAGGGAAAAGGGACCTAAGGGGCAACTTTTTCACACAGAAGGTGGTATGTGCGTGGAATGAGCTGCCAGAGGAAGTGGTGGAGGCTGGTACAATGACAGCATTTAAAAGGTGGGTGGGGACATGAATAGGAAGGGTTTGGGGGGATATGGGCCAAGTGCTGGCAAATGGGACGGGATTAATTTCGGAGACCTGGTGAGTATGGACAATTTGGACAGAAGGGTCTGTTTCAGTGCCAGGTGACTGTGAATGCCCATTACTTCATGCCAGTATAAAGGGGGCACTTTAGGGGCAGGCCTGTCGAAAACTGTTTGCCAGTGATAGTCATTGTCATCCTCAGGATTGTTCAGCAAGTGGTGTCCATTCACTGGATCACCTCTGTGACTAGAGGGGTTTCTGTGGGGAATTTTGCAAACTGTCTGAGTGGGGCCTGTTACCAACAACCGAAGGAACCGACTGGTTCATATGATCAACCAATCACCATGACAGGATTCACGGCCAACGTTAGTCAGCCGTGCGGAGGTCACGTCCATGACTCAGAGCGTGTTTGCATTCCCGGGGTAATCGGGGAGAGGGGGAGGCTGGGCTCTCGCAGCTCCTGAACTCATCGCCGGGACTTGTACACATTTCTGCGATCAACCTCGGATCATCTGCACAGTCATCAAAACATGTTGCCTCAGAGATAAGATCAAACTTATCGCTCTCGGTAACCTGGCCTTTGGGAGATCACCTAGTTCCTCTTCTCTGAAATAAACTTCCTTTAATCTTTCAAATGTGTGAGTGGTGAAGAAAGAGAGGCAGTGACTGAGGAAGTACGATGGAACCTGAGGTATGCAGGGGGGAGAGTGGGGGTGATGGCAGGGAGAGGGACTGAGACTGGGAGAGGCAAACGGAGATGTACAAACACTAGAGAGGAACGAAAGAAGCAGAAAACTGTGATTAGAAGGTTCGAGCGCAGCATATCCAGAGACAGAAACAGCAAAAGGACAGATTTCACAGGAACACTGAGCCTCTCTCCTGACCAGGTCTATCTCAACATGATCAACATTGTGGCACTCCCTCAACACTCACCCACTGACAGTGTGGCACTCCCTCAACACTCACCCTCTGACAGTGCCCACTCCCTCAACACTCACCCTCTGATAGTGCCCACACTCTCAACACTCACCCTCTGATAGTGCCCACACTCTCAACACTCACCCACTGACAGTGCCCACACTCTCAACACTCACCCTCTGACAGTGCCCACACTCTCAACACTCACCCTCTGAAAGTGCCCACACTCTCAACACTCACCCTCTGATAGTGCCCACACTCTCAACACTCACCCACTGATAGTGCCCACACTCTCAACACTCACCCACTGACAGTGCCCACACTCTCAACACTCACCCTCTGAAAGTGCCCACTCCCTCAACACTCACCCTCTGATAGTGCCCACACTCTCAACACTCACCCTCTGATAGTGCCCACACTCTCAACACTCACCCACTGATAGTGCCCACACTCTCAACACTCACCCACTGACAGTGCCCACACTCTCAACACTCACCCTCTGAAAGTGCCCACTCCCTCAACACTCACCCTCTGATAGTGCCCACACTCTCAACACTCACCCTCTGATAGTGCCCACACTCTCAACACTCACCCACTGACAGTGCCCACACTCTCAACACTCACCCTCTGACAGTGCCCACACTCTCAACACTCACCCTCTGACAGTGCCCACACTCTCAACACTCACCCTCTGACAGTGCCCACACTCTCAACACTCACCCTCTGACAGTGCCCACACTCTCAACACTCACCCGCTGATAGTGCCCACACTCTCAACACTCACCCTCTGACAGTGCCCACTCCCTCAACACTCACCCTCTGACAGTGCCCTCTCCCTCAACACTCACCTTCTGACAGTGCCCACATTATTAATATTCACCCTCTGACATTGCCCACACTCTCAACACTCACCCTCTGATAGTGCCCACACTCTCAACACTCACCCTCCGACAATGCCTACACTCTCAACGCTCACCCTCTGACAGTGCCCACACTCTGAACACTCACCCTCTGATAGTGCCCACACTCTCAACACTCACCCTCTGACAGTGCCCACACTCTCAACGCTCACCCTCTGACAGTGCCCACACTCTCAACACTCACCCTCTGATAGTGCCCACACTCCCTCAACACTCACCCACTGACAGTGCCCACACTCTCAACGCTCACCCTCTGACAGTGCCCACACTCTCAACACTCACCCTCTGACAGTGCCCCCTCCCTCAACACTCACCCTCTGACAGTGCCCACTCCCTCAACACTCACCCTCTGACAGTGCCCACTCCCTCAACACTCACCCTCTGACAGTGCCCACACTCTCAACACTCACCCTCTGACAGTGCCCACTCCCTCAACACTCACCCTCTGACAGTGCCCACACTCTCAACACTCACCCTCTGACAGTGCCCACACTCTCAACACTCACCCTCTGACAGTGCCCCCTCCCGCAACACTCACCCGCTGACAGTGCCCACACTCTCAACACTCACCCTCTGACAGTGCCCACTCCCTCAACACTCACCCTCTGACAGTGCCCACACTCTCAACACTCACCCTCTGACAGTGCCCACACTCTCAACACTCACCCTCTGACAGTGCCCACACTCTCAACACTCACCCGCTGATAGTGCCCACACTCTCAACATTCACCCTCTCACAGTGCCCACACTCTAAATGCTCACCCTCTGACAGTGCCCACTCCTTCAACACTCACCTTCTGACAGTGCCCACTCCCTCAACACTCACCTTCTGACAGTGCCCACATTATTAATATTCACCCTCTGACAGTGCTCACACTATCAATACTCACCCTCTTAGAGAGCGGTCACTGTCGGAGGGTCAGTGCTGAGCGAGTGGGCGCTGTCGGAGGGTCAGTGCTGAGGGAGTGGGCGCTGTCGGAGGGTCAGTGCTGAGGGAGTGGGCGCTGTCAGAGGGTCAGTGCTGAGGGAGTGGGCGCTGTCAGAGGGTCAGTGCTGAGGGAGTGGGCACTATTGGAGGGTCAGTGCTGAGGGAGTGGGCACTGTCGGAGGGTCAGTGCTGAGGGAGTGGGCGCTGTCAGAGGGTCAGTGCTGAGGGAGTGCTGCACTATTGGAGGGTCAGTGCCACACTGTCAGAGAGTGACATGTATGTCACCGAGTGGAACTCATCATTTATTCCCCTCCTCCAACTGCCCTCTTGTGAAGCTCCGGTCAGCCACCATCTTGAATCGCTCCAGTCCCCCTCCTCTGTGTGGTGTCGGGACACAGTGCCCCGTTAGGGAGGGAGTACCAGGATTCTGACCCCCTGAAGGAACGGTCGGTATATTTCCAAGTCGGGATGGTGTATGGTGGGACCTGGAGGGGTCTTGCAGGGGGCTGGTGTTCCCCGTGTACATGTTGCCCCTCACCCCTACCCCCCGCCCCCCCTCCACCAGGGGGTAGAGGTGATGGGGTTTGGGGAAGGTGCTGTCGAAGGATCCTCACTGCAGTGGGTCTTGTAGATGGTACACCGTGCTGTGACTGGGGTGGGGTGGGGGGTGGGGGGAAGGTGGAGGATGTGTTTGGTGGAAGCACTGAGCAGGTTGGACCAAGGACAGCCAATGAGTGTTATCTGATCAAGATGAAGGGCTTTTGCCCGAAACGTCGATTTCGAAGCTCCTCGGATGCTGCCTGAACTGCTGTGCTCTTCCAGCCCCACGAATCCCGAATCTGGTTTCCAGCATCTGCAGTCATTGTTTTTACCTCAATGGGTGTTATCTACCGAGACACCAGGGAGGCCCTTTGACAAGGTACTGCACTGTGGGCTACTGAGTTAGGTAAGGGCCCATGGTGTCAGAGGGAAGGTGTTAGCGTGGATAGAAGCTTAGGTGACTGGCAGAGAGCAGAGACTGGGCATAAAAGGATTGGCAGCCAGGGACGAGCAGTATTCTGCCAGGCTCTGCGTTCGGACCACAACTTTTCACTGTGTACATTAACGATCGAGATGGAGGTACTGAGGGCATTCTGATTTGTTCACAGACGATACAAAGGTAGGTAGAGGGACAGGTAGCATTGAGGAGGTGGAAGGGTTTGAACAGTTGGCAGAGAGGGTCAAGAAGTGGCAGATAGACGACAACGTGGGCAAGTGTGAGGCCATGCATTTTGGTCAGAAGACTAGAGACAAGGACTATTTTGTAAACGGGGGGGGGGGGGAAAGCTCAGAAATCTGAAGTGCAAAGAGACCTTGGGAGTTCTTGTCCAGGATTCTCTCAAGGTAAACCTGCAATTTGAGTCAGTCGTTAGGAAGGCAAATGCAGTGATGGCGTTTACATAGAACATAGAAAAATACAGCACAGTACAGGCCCTTCGGCCCTCGATGTTGCGGCGACCGAAGCCTACCTAACCTACACTAGCCCAATAACCTCCATATGCTTATCCAATGCCCACTTAAATGCCCATAAAGAGGGAGAGTCCACCACTGCTACTGGCAGGGCATTCCATGAACTCACAACCCGCTGAGTAAAGAAACTACCCCTAACATCTATCCTATACCAACCTCCCCTTAATTTAAAGCTGTGTCCCCTAGTAACAGCTGACTCCATACGCGGAAAAAGGTTCTCACTGTCAACCCTATCTAAACCCCTAATCATCTTGTACACCTCTATCAAATCTCCCCTAAACCTTCTTTTCTCCAATGAGAACAGCCCCAAGTGCCTCAGCCTTTCCTCATACGATCTTCCTACCATACCAGGCAATATCCTGGTAAACCTCCTCTGCACCCGTTTCAGTGCCTCCACATCCTTCCTATAGTATGGCGACCAAAACTGTACACAATACTCCAGATAAGGCCGCACCAGAGTCTTATACAACTGCAATGTGACCTCAGGACTCCGGAACTCAATTCCTCTACCAATAAAGCCCAGTACGCCATATACCTTCTTCACAGCACTATTTACCTGGGTGGCAACTTTCAGAGATCTGTGTACATGGACACTAAGATCCCTCTGCTCATCCACACTGCCAAGTAACCTACCATTAGCCCAGTAATCCATCTTCTTGTTACTCCTACCAAAGTGAATGACTTCACACTTTGCTACATTGAACTCCATTTGCCACCTTTCTGCCCAGCTCTGCAACTTATCTATATCCCGCTGTAA
>NC_092766.1:11158482-11240729 GCF_047496795.1 Chiloscyllium punctatum
AGCAAGAGGGAGTGTGTGTGTGTGTGAGGGAGCGAGAGTAAGAGGGAGTGTGGGTGTGTGTGTGTGTGAGAGAGAGATCGAGGGCAAGAGGGTGTGTGTGTGTGTGAGAGAGAGAGCAAGAGGGAGTGTGTGTTTGTGTGTGTGTGTGAGAGAGAGAGAGCAAGTGTGGGTGTGTGTGTGTGTGTGTGTGACAGTGCAAGAGCAAGAGTGTGTGTGTGTGTGTGTGTGTGAGAGAGAGCGAGGAAGAGAGAGCGTGTGTTTGTGTGTGTGTGAGAGAGAGAGAGAAAGAGCAAGAGTGAGTGTGTGTGTGTGTGTGTTAGTGCCCGAGCAAGAGGGAGTGTGTGTTTGTGTGTGTGTGTGAGAGAGAGAGAGAGCAAGAGGGAGTGTGTGTTTGTGTGTGTGTGAGAGAGCGAGAGCAAGAGGGAGCGTGTGTTTGTGTGTGTGAGAGAGAGAGAGAGAAAGAGCAAGAGTGAGTGTGTGTGTGTGTGTGTTAGTGCCCGAGCAAGAGGGAGTGTGTGTTTGTGTGTGTGTGTGTGAGAGAGAGAGAGCAAGAGGGAGTGTGTGTTTGTGTGTGTGTGAGAGAGCGAGAGCAAGAGGGAGCGTGTGTTTGTGTGTGTGAGAGAGAGAGAGAGAAAGAGCAAGAGTGAGTGTGTGTGTGTGTGTGTTAGTGCCCGAGCAAGAGGGAGTGTGTGTTTGTGTGTGTGTGTGTGAGAGAGAGAGAGCAAGAGGGAGTGTGTGTTTGTGTGTGTGTGTGAGAGAGAGAGCGAGAGCAAAAGGGAGTGTGTGTTTGTGTGTGTGTGAGAGAGAGAGAGCAAGAGGGAGTGTGTGTTTGTGTGTGTGTGTGAGTGCGAGAGCAAGAGGGAGTGTGTATGTGTGTGAGAGAGAGAGAGCGAGAGCAAGAGGGAGTGTGTGTGTGTGTGTGTGTGAGAGAGAGGGAGGGCAAGAGGGAGTGTGTGTGTGTGAGAGAGAGAGAGAGAGCGAGAGCAAGAGGGAGTGTGTGTGTGTGAGAGAGAGAGAGAGAACGAGAGCAAGAGGGAGTGTGTGTGTGTGTGTGTGTGTGAGAGAGAGAGAGAGCGAGAGCAAGAGGGTGTGTGTGTGGGAGAGAGACCGAGAGAGAGCAAGAGGGAGTGTGTGTGCGTGAGAGAGAGTGTGTGTTTCAGAACATGCGTGTGTGATTTGGTATGTATGACAGTGTGTGTGAGAACATGTGAGAATGTGAAAATGTGTGTGAGAGAGTGTGTGAGTGTGTGTGAAAGCGAGAGTTTGTGTGAGCAAATGTGAGAATGTTTGTGTATATGAGTGTGTGTGTGAGAAAGAGAATGTATCTGTGAGTGTGTGTGTGTGAGAGAGATGAGATTCCCTACAGTGTGGAAACAGGCCCTTCAGCCCATCTAGTCCACACTGACCCTCCAACAGACCCATCTCCCTCTGACTTATGTACCTAACGCTATGGGACAATTTAATATGACCAATCCACCCTAACCTGCACATCCCTGGGCACTATGGGACAGTTTAGCATGGCCAATCCACCCTAACCTGCACATCCCTGAGCATTATGGGACAGTTTAGCATGGCCAATCCACCCTAACCTGCACATCCCTGGGCACTATGGGACAATTTAGCATGGCCAATCCACCCTAACCTGTACATCCCTGAGCACTATGGGACAGTTTAGCATGGTCAATCCACCCTAACCTGTACATCCCTGAGCACTACGGGACAATTTAGCATGGCCAATTCACCCTAACCTGCACATCCCTGGGCACTATGGGACAGTTTAGCATGGTCAATCCACCCTAACCTGTACATCCCTGAGCATTATGGGACAGTTTAGCATGGCCAATCCACCCTAACCTGCACATCCCTGGGCACTATGGGACAATTTAGCATGGCCAATCCACCCTAACCTGTACATCCCTGAGCACTATGGGACAGTTTAGCATGGCCAATCCACCCTAACCTGCACATCCCTGAGCACTATGGGACAATTTAGCATGGCCAATCCACCCTAATCTGCACATCCCTGGGCACTACGGGACAATTTAGCATGGCCAATCCACCCTAACCTGCACATCCCTGGGTACTATGGGACAATTTAGCATGGCCAATCCACCCTAACCTGCACATCCCTGAGCACTACGGGACAATTTAGCATGGCCAATCCACCCTAACCTGCACATCCCTGGGCACTACGGGACAATGTAGCATGGCCAATCCACCCTAACCTGCACATCCCTGGGCACTACGGGACAATTTAGCATGGCCAATCCACCCTAACCTGCAAATCTTTGGACTGTGGGTGGAAACCGGAGCACCCAGAGGAAACCCACACAGACATGGGAAGGATGTGCAAACTCCACACAGTCACCCAAGGCTGGAATTGAACCTGGGTTCCTTGTATTGTGAGGGTGCAGTGCTAACCACTGACCTAACGTGCCACCCCACTCAAGAGAGAATCTGTGAGTGTGTGTGTGTGTGTGTGTGTGTGTGTGTGAGAGAGAGAGAGAGCGAGAGGGTGTGTGTGTGTGTGAGAGAGAGAGAGAGAGAGTGGGGGCAAGAGGGAGTGTGTGTGTGTGTGAGAGAGAATGTATCAGCAGTGTGAGAGTGTGTGTGTATGAGAGAGTGTATCTGCGAGTGTATGTGTGTGAGAGAGAGTGTGAGAGACAAAGGGTGTGAGTGACAGGGAGTGTGAGAGTGTATGAGAGCTTGTGACAGAGAGTGTGAGAATCCAAGAGTCAGGATACCCCTCGTCCTCAATTTGTTTGGAATCCTTTCTCTTGACATCACCCAAACCCGACCCTCTTAGCAAATGAGACTCCTGCTCCCAATAAAACATGAAATACTGTCAGAAATAGCGTCATGCTCGGCCCCCAGCACATGAAAACTTCGCCAACATGAAGCGAGAGAGAGACTACAAAGCAGGGGAACCAATTCTCAAATCGAGAACTGGCTGGGCAGGTTGAAACAGAATTGTGAAATGATTCCAAATTCGCTGGAACACACGATTTCCGGTTCATCTGAGGTTTCAAAATAAAAGGGACTGTTTTTGGATTGAGATTTCAGATGGTGTTAACCCAGTGCGGACACACAGAGACATGGCCAAAAAAAGTGTAAGTAACAAACTACATCAGATTTCAGTTTTGTGTATCCCTGTGTGTCCCTGTATGTCCTTGTGTATCCCTGTGTGTCCCTGTATGTCCTTGTGTATCCCTGTGTGTCCCTGTGTATCCCTTGTGTATCCCTGTGTATCCTTGTGTATCCCTGTGTGTCCCTGTGTATCCCTTGTGTATCCCTGTGTGTCCCTGTGTATACAGATCCGCTGACTGGGTATATTTGTGAACATGAACCATGCATGTGTTACTTAACTAGCTGGCTATTGTTTTCAGTAACTCCTGGTGAAGATCACAGCCTTGCATTTACGTAGCATCTTACACACTGCAGAAACTCTTCAGATTGCTTTCTCGGCTCTGACCCTCCGACAGCGCCCACTCCCTCAGCACTGACCCTCCGACAGCGCCCACTCCCTCAGCACTGACCCTCCGACAGTGCCCACTCCCTCAGCACTGACCCTCCGACAGCGCCCACTCCCTCAGCACTGACCCTCCGACAGCGCCCACTCCCTCAGCGCTGACCCTCCGACAGCGCCCACTCCCTCAGCGCTGACCCTCCGACAGCGCCCACTCCCTTAGCACTGACCCTCCGACAGCGCCCACTCCCTCAGCACTGACCCTCCGACAGCGCCCACTCCCTCAGCACTGACCCTCCGACAGCGCCCACTCCCTCAGCGCTGACCCTCCGACAGCGCCCACTCCCTCAGCGCTGACCCTCCGACAGCGCCCACTCCCTCAGCGCTGACCCTCCGACAGCGCCCACTCCCTAAGCACTGACCCTCCGACAGCGCCCACTCCCTAAGCACTGACCCTCCGACAGTGCCCACTCCCTCAGTGCTGACCCTTTTTCAGTGCCTGCTCCCTCAGTGTTGATCTGATCTTTCCTTTCAGGATAAATGTAAGCCTAAACCTGGAGACCTGCTGGAAAGACACGATGGCATCACCCAACACTGGGGCGTGTGCACAGATAAAGGAGTGGTCCACCTTACTCCAGGTAAGACCTCCCTCTTAACAATCATCTTCAAGTCGAGGTCAACTTCAGTGCCCCGCTGTAGGAGATCACTGTCATAGAGTCAGAGGGTCATGGAGACACAGAAATAGACCCTTCGGCCCAACCCATCCATGCCGACCCAGATGTCCTAACCCAATCTAGTCCCACCTGCCAGCACCCGGCCCATATCCCTCCAAACCCTTCCTATTCATATATCCATCCAGATGCCTCTTAAATGTTGTCATTGTACCAGCCTCCACCACTTCCTCTGGCAGCTCATTCCATACACGTACCACCCTCTGTGTGAAAAAGTTGCCCCTCAGGTCCCTTTCCCCTCTCACCCTAAACCTATGCCCCTGGGGTGTCCCAAAATGGAAGGTATGGACTTCTTCCTCCAGGCTCAGACGTGACGTTGGAATAGGCCCAGGACTTGCATGTCCTTGGCGCCATGGGAGGGCGAGTTGAAGTCAGCCACAGGGCGGAAGGGCTGTTTCCTTGTTTATCCCAGTTCCAACCCTCCAACTCAACACTGCCCACTAGAACTGTCCTCCCTGTCCATCTTCCTTCCCACCTCTCCTCTCCAACCTGTCACCATCACCCTCCCCCCATATTCATCCACCGATCACCTTCCCCTCAGCCCCAACCCCCTCCCTTTTATCTCACAGCCCCCCTTGGGCACCCCCACAGTCCTGATGAAACATCGATTCTCCTGCTCCTCGGATGCTGCCTGACCAGCTGTGCTTTTCCAGCACCACACTCTTTGACTCGGATCTCCAGCATCTGCAAGGCTCGCTTTCTCCCGTAAGCGAGCAACTCAGCGCTGACGCTCCACATTCGAGTGCGGGGCTTTTCACACAGGCAGAGATTGAACAATTGCGAATTGAGGTACCCTGTAACCATAAAAAGATACTTCCTCTTGTGGGTCATTCTAGGGCGAGAGGTCACTGTCTTAGGATAAGGGCTAGCAAATTTAAAACAGAGCTGAAGTGGAACTGCTTCACCCACAGCACTGAGAATCTGCAGAGTTCACTACTCCCCCTCCAAAGTGCAGTGGATACTGGGATAGTGAGTAAACTTAAGGAGTGGTGTATGGGGAGAAGGCAGGAAAATGGGAGTGAGGAACATATCAGGATGCATCGAATGGCAGAGCAGACTCGATGGGCTGAATGGCCTAATTGTGCTCCTCTATATCTTACAAATCCCACCAGAGCACGTGGCACACCCCGAATCATAATTTAAAACGCCAGTCAGGTCGCTTAGCTAGCTCCTGGGGGAGATCTGCTCATCCAGGCCCGGTCTAGGTCTACACATAACTCCAGACCAGAGAGCACACTCTCGGGCCACTGAGAGATAGACAATGTTTGTGTGGGTGTGTGTCTGTGTGTGGGAGCAGGTGTGCGTGTGGGGGAACGGATGTGTGGGTGGGAGTAGGTGTGGGTGTGGGGGAACGGGTATGTGGGTGGGAGTAGGTGTGGGTGTGTGTGAGTATGAGAGCAGATGTGCGTGTGTGGGTCCTGATAATTGTGTGCGCGTCCTGATAAATGTGTGCGCGAGAGCTAGGGTGGAAGTAGATATGTGAGTATGGGAGGGAGTGTGGGAGCAGATGTGTGTGTGGGCATATGGGAAGGAGTGTGGGAACAGATGTGGGGGGGGCGTGTGAGTATGGGAGGGAGTGTGGGAGCAGATGTGCGTGTGTGAGCGAGGGTGGAAGTAGATATGTATGTATGGGTGGGAGTGTGGGAGCAGATGTGTGTGTGTGGGTATATGGGTGGAAGTGTGGGAGGGGTATGCGTGCGTGTGTGCATGCATATATGTGCATGGGAGCGCACAAATATGAATACAAGCACAAATTCGGACTTGGTCAGAGAGCGTGGGGGATGAACACTGGGAGAAACCAGGAGCTGTAGCCCCACCGCTGGTGAGGGCCTGTAATTACAGCGTGACATGTTGACATAGGCATACACAAAAGCAAAGAGAAAACAGGCATGTCAGATGCTTTGCAGTGAGGCTACACAAAGGCAGTGGCGCCGTCGGTCGGTGGATTGTCAGCCCCGTTCCACCACAATAGTCAAATCGCAATCAATTTCCCAGGAGACGATGCTTCATCGTCAAAAATCGCAACGGAGAAAACCGTGCCTGGGACGGTGAGTGAAGTTGACTTTGACACTTTTGCTCGTGAGAAGAAAGTGTCGGTACACCAGACCACAGCGCCCGCGCAAGAAACAATTGCTAGAGCTCGCGGAAAGATTGGATCTCACCCCTACAACCTGTCCCAATACAACTGTGAACATTTTGCCAAGGAGGCAGCTGGGGAACGTCAATCTGGTCAGGTACGTGTAGATTTTCCATTCTGGTCTGGTACCACACAGCCATGTGTGCATGTGTGTTCATACATGTACATTGTCATGGGTTTGCACGTGCTCGTGCACACGTTCACTGGCGGGTGCACGCGCATCTCGATGTCAGTTCCTGTGCACGCACCGGGAGAAAGTGAGGACGGCCGATCGGAGTTCTGAAACGGTGTGGTGCCGGAAAAGTGCAGCCAGCCAGGCAGCATCCGAGGAGCAGGAGAATCGATGTGTTGAGCAGCAGCCCTTCACCAGGAAGGTCGGCTGAAGAGCTCATGGCCGAAAACGTCGACACTCCTGTTCCTCAGATGTTGCCTGACTGGCTGTGCTTTCCCAGCACCACCCTCCTGTACACGTACAGTACATACTACAGAGAAAAGGGAATTTGAAACTGTCAAGTCTAACAACGTGGAAACAGGCCATTCAGCCCACTGAGACCCCGTGAATGATTTACCTCTGCATCAGCGATCTGTATGGATGGAATCCTAGGTGCGAACGGTGGGGTGGGGGGGGGGGGCAGCATTTTCTTTGTTGTCAGTCCACACTCAAGGAGGTGAAGTTGTGCAGTATCCATCCCCTCCACCCTGAGACACACTGCTCTCATTCTCTCTCTCTCTCTCTCCCAGACACAGAGAAGCAGAGTTTGGTCAGATAGCTACCAACTCACCTGTGCCCACACCTCCTCCCTCACACCCATCCAAGCCCCCAAACAATTTTTTCACACCTGCAGAGATTTTCCAGCACATCCCACCTACCTCATCAGCTGATCCGTTGCCCTCGCCGCGGTCTCCTCTGCATCGGGGAGACAGGACGGCAACTTGCGGAATGCCTCAGGAAACCTCTCTTTGACACACACCCCCCAAACAACCCCATGGCCCTGTAGCCGAACATTTCAACACCCCCCCCCCCCCCCCACCACCCCACCCACAAAGACATGCAAGTCCCCGTCTTCCACCTTGGGACCCTCCGACCATACTGCATCAACGTCAACTTCTCCAGTTTCCAAATCGTTCCTCCCCTCACCTCATCCCAGATCCAGACTCCAATTTGGCACCACCCTCTTGACTTGTCCATCTTCCTTCCCACCTATCCATTCCACCCTCCTCACTGACCAATCACAATCACACCCCCCCCCCCCAACCTGCATCCACCTACCACCTTCCCAGCTATCTTCATTCCACCCATCTCTCAGCATCCTCCTCCTCTCCCCACCACCTGCACATGCCCGATGAAGGGCTAATGCCCAAAACATTGGCTCTCTTGCTCCTTGGATGCCGCCTGACCGACTGGGCTTTTCCAGTGCCACGCTTTTCCCGAGAGTCCTCACTTTCTCCTGGGCCTGGTCGGTGGCAAATGGAATTCAATCTGGATCAATGAAAGGTGATGCCCCTGCACAGGACAAACAAGGCAAGCAAATACGAAATGAACGGTAGGGCCCTGGGAAACTCGGAGGATCAGGCAGATCGAACTGTGCATCGTACACTGGTCCCTTTAGGTAACAGGAGAGTTTAAGAGTCAAGGGTTTAAGAAGGGAGAATGGGATACTTCCCTTCATTAGCCGAGGCGTAGGGATTAAAGAGCAGGGAGGGTAATACTAACAACTGTATCAAACATTGATTGGGCCACAGCCCGAGTTCTGCATGCAGTACTGGAATCCACATTATCGGAGGGATGTGATAGCACAGGGAGAGGGGAGATTTACCAGACTGTTACTCTGTGAGGGCTGGAAAATTTCAGTGACGTAGAGAGATTGTTCCCCAGAGCAGAGGAGGGGGACATGACTGAGATGGATAAAATGACGAGGGCCATCGATAGAGGACACAGGAAGGAACCTACCGCCCCCCCCCCTCCCATCTTGATGAGACGGATCAATGACTGGGGGAAATAGATTCAAGGGAAGGGGCAAGAGGGGAGGTGAGGAAAAACTGCTTCATCCAGAGGGTGAGGGGGAAATCTGGAATGCCATGCCCCTGTGGTGCAGAAACCCCCATCGTATCGAGGTGTTTGGATGCACATTTGTGTTACCCAAAGGTCAACTGCTGGGTGAAGGGGATTAGAACAGGGAGGTGATGGGTCTCAACCAGTGCAGATGCAATGGACCGAAGGGCCTCTTTCAGTGCTCCAGACTCCTATGACTCTCAGAGCTCCAGAACCATCGGCAACACAAGCTATACACAGTGGCTCAGCGGTTAGCACTGCTACCTCACGGCACCAGGGACCTGGGTTCAATTGCAGCTTCAGGGGCAATTATCTGCATGGGTTTGCTCTGGTTTCCTCCCACAATCCAAAAATGTGCAGGTTAGGGTGGATTGGCCACACTAAATTGTCCCCATAGTGCCCAGGGATGTGCAGGTTAGGGTGGATTGGCCACACTAAATTGTCCCCATAGTGCCCAGGGATGTGCAGGTTAGGGTGGATTGCCCACACTAAATTGTCCCCATAGTGCCCAGGGATGTACAGGTTAGGGTGGATTGGCCACACTAAATTGTCCCCATAGTGCCCAGGGATGTGCAGGTTAGGGTGGATTGGCCACACTAAATTGTCCCCATAGTGCCCAGGGATGTGCAGGTTAGGGTGGATTGGCCACGCTAAATTGTCCCGTAGTGCCCAGGGATGTGCAGGTTAGGGTGGATTGGCCACACTATTTTGTCCCCATAGTGCCCAGGGATGTGCAGGTTAGGGTGGATTGGCCATGCTAAATTGTCCCGTAGTGCCCAGGGATGTGCAGGTTAGGGTGGATTGGCTATGCTAAATTGTCCCATAGTGCCCAGGGATGTGCAGGTTAGGGTGGATTGGCCATGCTAAATTGTCCCGTAGTGCCCCAGGGATGTGCAGGTTAGGGTGGATTGGCCACACTAAATTGTCCCATAGTGCCCAGGGATGTGCAGGTTAGGTGCATTACTCAGAGGTAAATGCAGAGTCGTAGGGTTACTCTTCGAAGGGTTAGTGTAGACTTGTTGGGCCAAATGGTCTGTTTCCACTCTGTAGGGATTCTAATTCTAGAGAAAAAAAAATACTCTGCTTTTTATTCTCTTTGTTTGTAAAAAGGTGGAAAACGCTGAACGTATGGCGAAAAACATCCTTGAACATATCAAAGATAACCAGACTTTCTGAGGTTGCCTGAAAGACTCGAGAGACGAAATTCTCAAACCCAACCAATTCTGCTCCACAACTTTTCAAAGAACCCCTCAGAAAAGGGGCTTTCCCACACCACAATAATGCATTCGGCGATCAACTCCTCTGTAACTATTGCTTTGCTCACATCTGGGCTTCTGTGCCCTTTCAAACCGCAATAAACCAACCGCAAACTGGACAAAAACATGCCTTGCCAATCTGTTACAAACACGTGCCCACCGCTGCAGACACCAATGAGCCCGAGTGGGTTCTGCAGCGGCCCTGGGGGAATGGGAGTCACGTGAAATTGTCAGGACAGGGACAGCACAGGGTTAGGTACAGAGTAAAGCTCCCTCTACACTGTACACCCCCTCCCAGGACAGAGACAGCACGGATTTGATACAGAGTAAAGCTCTCTCCACACTGTCCCTCCATCAAATACTCCCAAGACAGGGAGCACACCAGGTTAGATACAGAGTAAAGCTCCCTCTACACTGTCCCTCCATCCCAGGACAAGGACAGCACCGAGTCAGATGTAGAGTAAAGCTCCCCTTATATGTCCCTCCAAACATTCCCAGGACATGGACAGCACGGGGTTAGATACACAGTAAAGCTCCTTCTACACTGTATCCCATGAAACACACACAGTACAGGTACAGCACAGGGTTAGATACAGAGTAAAACTCTTTTAAATTGAAGTTGAAACTCCCTTGACACTACTCCCCATCAAACAGAGTAAAGCTCCCTCTGTACCATCCAAATGCAGTTTCTAATAGCACGAGTGATCTGAGAACAATGAGTCCAGTTAAGAGGCAGCTCGTGTCCTGTTGAACAGAGGTCTCAATAGTAAAGAGAACAGTGTCTAACATTGCACCCACCATCCCTGGACTGGCCTCTGGCAATGATTATTCTGTTCTGAGACAGAGGAAAACCACTTCCCACCAAATGGCCCTCATATCTGTCTTCAAAATACCTCACTGACTGCTTCCTCCCTTGCAGGATGGGAAGTTACACAATGGAAACTGGACAAGTGATTAAACCAATTTCAAAGGGATAGCACCTCATCTCTTCCAGGAACGTGAAAAGAACCATGACAAATTACCCAAAGCTGTTCCTTAGGAAATTATTGTCACATCCTCCAGCCTCCTACATCCCCTCCCTATCCCCATCACTTCCTCCAGCCCCCACACCCCCCCCCATCTCTCATCTTCTCCCGCCCCCACACCTCCCTCCCTGTCACCCCCTTCAGCCCCCTGTCACCCCCTTCAGCCCCCCACACCTCCCTCCCTGTCACCCCCTTCAGCCCCCTACACCCCCTCTCTGTCACCCCCTTCAGCCCCCTAAACACTCTATCTGTGACCCCCCCCAGGCCCTACACCCCCTCCCTATCTCTGTCACCCCCCCAAGGCCCTACACCCCTTATCTCTGTCACCCCCTCCACCCCCTGTTACCCCATCTCTGTCACCCCCCCCATCCCCTACCTATCTGTCATCCCCTCCAGCCCGTACACCCCCTCCCTATCTCTATCGTCTTCAACTCCTGCGCCATTCTGGTAAAACACACCATTTAGTTGATGACTAACAGTTAGCTGCCACGTTTTAAGTTCTAAACCAGGCCTGTTGGTTCTGATTGGTCAATGTCCTTCCCATCATGATACCTGCAAATTATTCTGTTGAAGTGAAACAGGAACTGATGAATTCTCCAATGCAATAACTGAACACACTCATCTCACAGTGTAACTGCTGCTTTTCTTTCCATTCGTCTTGCAAATTGTCCTGATAAGTGCAAGACAAACAGCCTTTTAAAATGCTCTGCTGCGACTCCGGAAATGTCTGGGAGACCTGGTGGAACGCTCCCAATTAGCTCCATCCCTTTCTTTGGGAAAATCAAATGCAGTAAACCCACAAACACTCTCTCCTTCAAACGAGACGTCACCATTTTCACAGAATGCTGCTTTTAAGTACAAACTATGTATCGCCAAAACAGGAATGACATTATAGAGCCAAGGAGCATGTAAACAGACCCTTTGGTCCAACTAGTCCACCCAAACCATGCTCCCAAACTAAACCAGTCCCACTTGCCTGCGTTTGACCCATATCCCATCAAACCTTTCCTATTTATGGACTTACCCAAATATCTTTTATCATTTAAATATAGCTGCACCCTCCGGCAGTTCATTCCACCATCACACTGAGTAAAACTTTCTTCTCTCCCCTTAAAAATATGCCCCCTGGTTTTGAACTTCCCCACCCTGGGGGAATAAAAACACCCCTTTGCGATCCACTTTATCCACGGCCTTTGTGATTTTACAAACCTTCAGACGCTGATCCCTAACCTCCTCCATTCATAGCTTAAACTTCCCCTTCCTGGTAACATCCTTGTCTGAATCCTCTCCAATTTAATCATTCTTCCTGTTGTTACAAAACAGCAAACAGGCCATTTGGCCCATATTTGCCCCACTTTCTCTTCCTTTCCCCTCGCCCATCCAGCTTCCTGCTAAATGTGGCTTAAGTGACTTTTGCAAGCTCAGAATTTCGATTGACAAGTGGCGAACTACACAAATTTGGGGGGGTGGAGAGGGAGCTGAGAAAGTGAAATCCAATTCTCATTCAGATCAGATACATTCTCATCGATCAGCAGAGGGGCCAAATGGCCTACTCCTCGTTAGAAGTTATTTGTCTCAACCGCTCCCCGTGCAGGTGAGTTCCACATCCCTTTGCTCTCTCAAGATGAAGAGGTTTCTCAAGATCCAGTTGCGCCCTCAGATTTGTTGACAGGCCTCAGTCTGGCCCCATCAAAGCCCTCAAGGACTTTAACGGCCTCGAACAGGTCTCCCCAATAACCTTCTAAATATCACACCAAAACAAACCCAACTTCTTCTACCACCCTCGATAATTATAACCTCATCAATCTTTATTACGCCTCATTCCTGATGAAAGGCTTTTGCCTGAAACGTTGATTCACCTGCTCCTCGGATGCTGCCTGACCAGCTGTGCTTTTCCAGCACCACTCTAATCTTGACTATGATCTCTAGTCCTCAATCTCAATCTTTATTACACCTTTGCCTCTCTAACCGCGAAGAAAACGGAGACCACAGCAGTGCATGATAGGACAAGTGTACTTAAAGATGCGTATCAGCTGTGTGGAGCTTTGCTTTTCAATTCTATCCCTCTAGAATAGACCCCTAGTGCCTGACTTTGCTTTTATCCCTCCTGGTCTTATTAACCATCTTTGCTTTTACTGACCTGTGTGTGTGCTCTAGTCCCCTCTTACCCCGTACAGACTCAAAGCAAAGAGCAGTAATTCCCACTCACATTAGTGTCGAAATTAAATTCCCTTTGAATCTATCCCTTCAAATTCATTAGCCCTTCCCTCTCATCAGAGTTGAAAGCACTGGTAATGAACACATTCCCACCAACACTTCACCAGTAGCTAGAGAGAAAAGAGACTTGGGCTGGTTGTGGGGAAACAAGAATGCACAGGACAGACAAAAATCAGAGAGGAAGGGTTTGTCCCATGTCCCAATCTGTGTCCACCCCCCCCCCCTCCACCACAGTAGGGATGCCACAGCTCCTCCACCACGCTCCCAACCACTGCTGCTCCAACTCCGGAGGCAAAACCGGTGATTGGCAGAACTTCAGAGGACAGGACGAAGGGAGTGGAGCTATCACCTTGGGTGGGGGGGGGGGGGGGGGGGGGGGGCATGTTTTAATAACCTGCGACTGGGCACAGATGATGATGCCAACTTACCTAGGACTGCTTTGGCCAGTCTGATTTCCGTTCTATTGCGTCAAGCAGTTGGGAATTTTGAGGTGAATCATAAATCAGGATTTGGATTGCGGCAATGAACAGATTTCATCGCACTCCCCACCCCCCCCCACCAGTGCACAGCCTTCCTTTGTGGGTTGCGATAATGCTCCTCTCCCTTCACTGAAGTATGAGGTACAAAAGCACGCAGGTGTGCCTCACAAGAGAGAAAGTGATATAGTCATAGAGATGGACAGCACGAAACCCTTCAGTCCAACTCCCCCATGCCAACCAGATACCTTAAACTAATGTGATCCCATTTGCCAGCACTTGGCCCATATAAACCCTTGCTATTCATATACCCATCCAGATGCCTTTTCAATGTTATAATCACACCAGCCCATACCATGTCAAGGGTTACACCTGAAATGTTGATTTCTCCACCTCCTGACTTGCTGCGTTCTTCCAGCCTCCTGCTTGTCTACTTTGGATTCCAACATCTGCAGCGATTTTTTAAGACGATAAGACCATAAGACATAGGAGTGGAAGTAAGGCCATTCGGCCCATCGAGTCCACTCCGCCATTCAATCATTTTTAATCTTCACCACTTCCTCGGACAGCTCATTCCATACACCCACCACCCTCTGCGTGAAAAAAATTGCCTCTTCGGTCCCTTTTAAAATCTCTGCCCTGTCACCTTTAAACCCAAGCCCTTGAGTTTTGGACTCCCCTACCCTAGGGAAAAGGCTTTGACTATTCACTCTAATTTTACATACGCACCAGCTGCAAGAGTAGGTTCAATACTCCAGTCACAGCAGCCATTTGTCTGCAGAGGCACAGACGTGCACAAGCTCAAAGGGAAGCAAAGAGAAAACCTTACAAGAGTTTTGAGCAGCTATTGCTTTCGGTTATAATGAAACTTTTGTTTCACCTTCACTGCCGTTTGCTCATTTTCAATCTGCCTCTGTCAGGATCACAACTGCACAAGCCAGGCACTGTCAAAACCAAAATGTGCAAAGTAAATTCTTAACCGAGCACTGACACGTGGTGAGCATATTGTTTTGATCGGCTCAATTCTGGTTAAGACTGGCTGAGCTGTGCTGCTGATTTGGAATAGTTTATCCACTTTGATTCCATCAGGACAGAATGGCAAGAAAACCAACCCTCACAAGGGGAGCAAACATTGACACTGCATGAGGAAAGGGCTGGTTGGCAAGTGGGTTCTGATTGGTGGAGGCACTACCATGGAGAGTACACCAGATAACAGTCAGCTGCCAATTTTCTGTTCCCATGGCAACGCCGCCCCCCCCACCCATCAAGAGCCCACTTCCCAATCCATCAGCAGCTACTTCTCATGCAGCATAAATTGGTGTCCCCTCTGCAATACTTAGGATTCTTGTGATTCTGTCCTCTCGTGTGCAAGAAGCAAACCTTTGACCCCGACTCTTAAGCAAAGCTGGAGACCTGCACCACCAGGGCTTGGGAGGAGTGCTATAATGCTGTAGAGTCTCTTGGCTCAGCATTTCATCTATCCAAAACACAGACAAGAGGGGAAAACACACCCAACACAGAGAGGAACGTTTTTTTAAAAACGTGAAATTGAAAATGAACACCCCAACACATCCCTGAAAACCAGATCTCAGCAATACCTGAAAAGGAGTTTCTGGAAAACAAACTCATTTTGATCCCTGCCCCGTATCCAGTCCTAGGTCAAGTCTTTATTTTAAATTTATAGTCAATGTTGTGGAACGGTGTTAACAGTAAACAATGACCCTTGTGGAGCTCTATTCCCAATGGTTGGGTTGCCCAGGTGATTATTTTTACCCCAATCTCTCTACTTCACTTTGAGGGGTCAATGACCTAGTGGTATTATCGCTCGGCTGTTAAGCCAGAGACCCAGGTAATGTTCTGGGGACCCAGGTTCGAATCCCACCACGGCAGATGGTGGAATTTGAACTCAGTAAAAATTTGGAAATAAGAATCTAACGATAACTGTGATTCCACTGTCAATTGTCGGAAAAACCTATCTGGTTCACTCATGTCTTTCAAGGAAGGATACTGCTATCCTTACCTGGTCTGGTCTAGATGGGACTCCAGACCCACACTAATGTGGTTGACACTCATCTGATCTCTGGGCATTTGGGGATGGGCAAGTAAATGCTGGCTTGGCCAGTCATGCCCTCATCCCATTAATGAATGGGAAAAAAAAGTCAGTTCCCTACCCATTTACCCCACACACTGAAGGGAGACACACCTCTTCGATGTGGCTTTTTAGGTAAGGACTTTAGAAAATGTAAATGTACTGCAACCACATTACCTTTAACAACCCTTACTGTACGTTCAATTACAATTGCCGCTCCTGAAAATGGACTATTCTACTGTATTTACATAAAAACAATTTCCATTCCCTTGAATACAGGGTGATCTAAACAAAGTTAAAAATCGCACAACACCAGGTTTATTTGGAAGCACTAGCTTTTGGAGCGCTGCTCCTTCATCAGGTGGTTGTGGAGAGTAAGATTGTAAGACACAGAATATACAGCAAACGTTTCCAGTCTGATGTAACTGAAGTTAAATATTGAAAAAGACCCGGATTGTTTCAGTCTCTCATCTTTTAGAATGCCCATGTTGGTTTGACTTCTTCCATATGTAAATCACAAAACCTTTTTTAAAAGTTACATTCTCAAGTGCACCTTAACAACTGATGTCCCGTTGGCCCAGATAATGCACTGAAGGTGTGAACTGCCCGTGCCACAATGATGAGACTGATTCTAGTCTAAAATAAGGATTTATGGAAGCTTACATGGATCCTTACAGGGCTAAGAACCTTTTGCTCTAAGTTCTGTGTCTTACGATCGTATCCTCCACAACCACCTGATAGAGGAGCATCACTCCGAAAGCTAGTGTGCTTCGAATTAAACTGTTGGACTATAACCTGGCGTTGTGTGATTTTTAACTTTGTACAGCCCAGTCCAATACCGGCATCGCCGAATCATGATCTAATCAAGGCATCTACTAAGATGATGAATGGCTTGGACAGGTTGATTGGGAGAGACTATTTCCTTTAGTTTGGGGGTAGGGGTAGATATACGGAAGAGGGAAAAAAAAATCCATAACATGGGAGGGGAAGGGGAGTGCAGACTTTGATGATGTGAGGAAGTTAGTGCTTGACTGGCACATCTACAAACATTCGATTCATCCACCACCGGTGCTGAGTAGCAGCAGTACATACTACCTACAAGATGTACTGCAGAAACGCACCAAAGATCCTTAAAACAGCACCTTCCAAACCCGGGACCACTTCCACCGAGGAGGACAAAGGCAGTAGCAAGTTCTCCTCCAAGTCACTCACCACCCTGACGTGGAAATATACCGCCATTCCATCACAGTCGTCATGTCATTATCCTGGAATTCCCTCCCTACCGACATTGTGGGTCAACCCACAGCAAATGGAGTGTAGTGATTCAAGATGGCGGCTCACCCCCACCTTCTCAAGGGCAAATAGGCATAGGCTATCAATGTTGGCCAGCCAAGTCCCACAAGTGAAATTGTAAAAAAATGTGCTTCTACAAATGAAATGGAGTGGGGGGGGGGGGGAATAAAAATCAGGAAACCACCTCCCCCACCCCAAAAGGGAAAACGGTCAAGCTACAGAGGGGAAAGGGGGAAAATGCACATTGGAAATATCAAGAACAAAATTAAAGGTTTTGATTAAAAGGATCAAGACAAAAAAGGCAGGTCATAGAAGTTAGAGTGCCCATGGTGCAGTCATACTCTCTGATCAACAAGCAACACCGAACAAAATGTGAAATGACCCAATTCCAAACTATCGAGCCTTTCTTGACAAACTGGAAGCGTTAAGCGCCACGCCCAACCCTTCGAGGTGCAGAAAATCCACGCCGATCAAAAACAAGCACAGACCGATCCCATCCACCAAACTCAGGGTGCGGAAACCCCAGGGCTTTGATCGCCTTGGTCAGGAGAACACAGAATGTAATTGGGGGGGGGGTCTGCCCTGCCTTTCAGGTGGGTGGGAGGGGGGGGGGGGGAAAAGAGGTTGAGAGGTGGGGGGGGGGGAGAACTAAAGACTTTAAAATGAGGAGAGTGACTCAAGCCGTTGGTAATTTTTTTTATGCTATGTTCACATTTTGATTTTTTGTTTTAAACCACTGGATCCAGGCTCTGATAGCAAATACAGAACACAGAAGCAAAGTGGGAGACGGGCGGGGTGGGGAAAACTAGGCCAACAAATGCTGTACAGCGTGTCAGTGTTTGTGTGTGTGTCTCTCTCTCTCTCTTCTATTGTTTTTTTTTTACAAGTCAACAGGACAAACAGTGTTGTTTTCAATTAAAGCCACTGGACGATACGTACTGTAAAAGGGTGGAGATGAGTTTTGAACGAGCTGTTGGTTTGTTGCTGTTTCCGGTGTGTTGTGTTTTGTATCACTGACTGAAAATGTCAGTTTACTATCCTCCTGCGGAGCCTGCTCTCCCGCTGCAGAATAAAATAAGGATGGTGGGAACACCAGAGGCAATGGGGAGGGGGAGGGGGAGGTGGGGAGTAGGGGTGGGGGGCTCTTCCTCCCGTGCTTAAGAAGGTTGTGAGCCCAGGAGTCTCTCGATAGCAGCATTTATGTCTCCTCCGGTGGCTATAAGCGCCTGAAGATTGGCCTCTCGGTTAATGAAACCCATGGCGCTGAGCTGCTCCAGTTGCTGCTGAAACCGCACTTCAGGATTTTGGACCTGCGAGGGGGTGAGGAGAGAAGGGACAAATCAGTAATGGCCTTTGTTTCACTGCAAGGCTCAGCAGCTTTGTGCACGATGGCCTGTTGCACACACGGGTAGTGACAGCTTGAGGATCCCAGACATAAGCCAGGTTTTTTTTTTAAAAAGAAGTTCATTCATGGGATGAGGGCATCGCTGGCCGGCCCTGCCTTTATTAGCCACATCATTCACCAGGGGGCAGCGAAGAATCAACTGCATCTGAGGGGAGGTGACTGCCTCATGGTATTATTGCTGAACTGTGAACTCAGAGAGCCAGGTCATGTTCTGAGGACCTGGGTGTGAATCCGGTTGTGGTAGAGGTAGGAGTTCAATTTAAAACAAAAAAAAATCTGCAAATGACAGACCCAACAATGCCCCATTTTTATTTTAAAATATAGAATCCCTACAGTGTGGAAACAGGCCCTTCGGCCCAACAAGTCCACACTGACCCTCTGAATATTACCCCACCCATATCCCCACTGTATTATGCTACATTTACCCCTGACCATTCCAACACATCCCTGAACGCTATGGGTAATTTAACATGGTCATTCACCTCACTTTTAGATTGTGGGAGGAAACCAGAGCACCCAGAGGAAACTCATACAGACACGGGGAGACCGTACAAGCTGCACACAGACGGTGACCCCAAGGTTGGAATTGAACCTGGGTCCCTGGCGACGTGACGCAGCGGTGCTAACCACTGAGCTGCACTGTTGATTGTCAGGGAAGACCCGTCAGGCTCAGTAATGCTCTTTAAGGAAGGATGCCACCATCCTTATGTGGGCAGGCCTACAGGTGGCTCCAGATCGACATCAATAGGGTTGGACTCCTACCTGCCCTTTGGGGATGGGCAATAAACCCTCGTTCCATGTGGGTCTGCAGTTCACGTCAGCCGGACCAGGTCAGGACAGCAGATTTCACTTCCAGTAGGACATCAGTGAATTCGATGGGTTAGTACAACAACTGACAGCCGTTACGGGGTCGCCATTAATGAGCTTTTCTCCCTCAAGACTTTTAAAACCAATGGAAATTCCACCAACTGCCGCAGTGGGATTCCAGAAGATGAGCCAGTGGTTCCAGGGAGCTGGTCCCAGTGACGTTACGACTGCATCACGTGTCAGGCGCTCACCACCGATTACACAGGACAAACGGTGGCCACCAGGAGCACCACAAACTCTGATTCTACTGACTATGCAATATTGGCTGAGGTGCTTGCTTTAACGCAATCATGTAAAGACCATACAATCTTTTATTTCTCTGCGTCTGGGATCATGGACTAAAATAGGACGACTCATCTGTTTTTTTTTTAAAAGCAAGGATTGCGGAAGGGATTTCTACACTTTTTAGAAGCTGCCAATACTCACTGTAAGTGATGTTGCTTGCTCAAACAGTGGGAGCAAGGTTATAGAGGAGTAGGCAGGGAGATTCGGCCGGCCACAGATAGCTGATTGGTCTGTGGAGCAGTGAAAGAACTTCTGCCTGCTAACAAGCAATGAGATTGGCTCTCAGGTCTGAATAGATTGAGGAGGGAGTGAACGATAGGGTCAGAGGCTTTCAGATCTCTGAAAAGGAATGAGCTGTCTTGTGTCTCTTCAGGAAAAAATTATCTCAAGAAAGCTGGCTTATTTCCCCCCCCCACCACGCCTCAGTTGCTGTAGAGTTCTGCTTTTCGCCAATAATGGGGAGGTTCTGGTGTTGGACTGGGGTGGACAAGGTTAAAAATCACAACCACCGGGTTATAGTCCAACAGGTCTATTTGGAAGTACAAGCGTTTGGATCACTGTTCCTTCGTCAGGTAGCTAGTTGACAACCTGATGAAGCAGCAGCACTCCAAAGCTTGTACTTACAAATAAACCTGTTGGACGAAAACCTGTTGTGGTGGGAGTTTTTTTTTTAAAACTCTAACCAATAAGTCAGAGACTGGGTAGGTTGCGAATCAGTTGTTCTGTGCCTCCTACAAGTCCGGACAAGCCAAAAAAAACCCAGCATCTCAGCAAACCTTGTGGGCAGGGAACATCGAACTTCCTTCCTAGAATTTCCCTCCACCTGTAACACCAATGTCTGCACGTGTGTAGGGGAGGATTTAGAGCTTTAACCACAGTTTCATGGCAACAAATTGTAATTGTTGACTTGCAGCTAAAGTATTTGTAATAACTTGTAGAATAGTAATTAAAAAATACAGGAATCTAGTCCGTGCTTTCTGTCAGTCATTGCCCATGAGACAGGAAATTAGGGAATTTGCTGTGCTTTTACAACATTATTAACTTTATGACGACACAAGGAATAACTGGGATTCATTTTAAGCATACGACTCCAATAAGACACTACAGTAAGAAAACCCTGCATCACCTTTTAATATTCAGTCACCTCCTGTGGACTTCAAGCCCTCTATGACCCGCGCCAAGTGTCAACTGTAGCCCCATGATCCTAAAATCCACTCACTCACATCACTTGTGAGTGGGGGTTCAAGCCCCACTCAAAAAGTCCCAGGTGACATAAAGGTGCAGCAGCAGTGGGACAGACTGGGCCCAGATAATGCTGGACATGTCAGATCAAAATGGGTGTCACAGTCTCCCAGAGGGAGTCAGGAGCACACGGTTCAAGCTACCCTTAGACAGGCAGTGGGGACAGCACCACACTGTGGGAGGTGTCACCCTGAACAGTTAAACTGGGGCCAACCCGCCTCGGGAGGTTATCACAGAATCCTGACAGTGTGGAAGCAGGCCATTCAGCCCCAATGAGTCTACACCAAACCTCCAAACAGTATCTCACCCAGAACCAACTCCCCCCAACCAAGCACATCCCTGGGCACTGTGGGACAATTTAGCATGGCCAATCCACCCTAACCTGCACATCTCTGGGCACTGTGGGACAATTTAGCATGGCCAATCCACCCTAACCTGCACATCCCTGGGCACTGTGGGACAATTTAGCATGGCCAATCCACCCTGACCTGCACATCCCTGGGCACTGTGGGACAATTTAGCATGGCCAATCCACCCTAACCTGCACATCCCTGGGCACTATGGGACAATTTAACATGGCCAATCCACCCTAACCTGCACATCCCTAGGCACTATGGGACAATTTAGCATGGCCAATCCACCCTAACCTGCACATCTTTGGTCTGTGGGAGGAAGCTGTAGCACCTGGAGGAAACACGCGCAGAGAATGTGCAAACTGCACAACAGACAGATGCCCGAGGGTGGAATGGAAGCTGGGTCCCTGGCACTGTGAGGCAGTGGTGCTAACAACTGCGCCACCACACCATATACAAGATCCAACAGTCAGAGCTATAAGAGCAGGTAAGCTCCAAAGCACTGGAAAGGTGTCTATCCCTCAACTAACATTCCTTTACAAGCACGTCGTTGGCTGTGGGCTCTTGCGGTATGTAGCTTGACTTGCTTTATTGTGCACGTTCTGCCTGCAATCACACTCCAATTATTCTACGCCAAGCTCTGTGGGGCATTGCAAAGCCATGGAATGCTACGTAAAGGCACATTTGGAGGGACACTTTGATTTGAGCCCCTTGCCTTGCAGGGTCCAGGGTGTGGCCTGACAATCAATCGCTGCACACTGTCGCCGCGTTCGGTTACAGGGAGCGCTCCTTACTTGAGTGTTAGCCCCCGCTAACATCTGTAACATCTGCTGCATCAGCTGCTGCTGGGGGTTGCTGGCCCCGGCCCCAGGCCCCGCGGAGGCCGGGCTCTCCGGACTGGTGCTGATGCCCCCGCTGCTCTGCGTGGTGGGTGCTGCCGCCGTCGTCGTGGCAGGCGTCGAGCCGCTGCCCAGACCCCCGAGGCCGCCCACAGAACCCGGAGCGGCGGGACTGAACCTGCGCGGGAAGAAACAAGACATCAAGCTCTTCAACGACCTGTCAGCCCACACACAGCATTTAATCCCTTGTGCCTAACTGCATCCTCCTTGAGAAAGTGGGAAGCCGTCATCTTGAACCACCGCAGGAGCTGTTCTGGGATTCTGACCCTGAAGGAACAGCCGAGTTAGGATTGTGCGTGTGTGGAGGCTCGGAGGGCAAGTGCACCCACGTATCTGTTGCCCTTGTCCTTCCAGGGGACGGAGGTCACGGGTTTGGAAGGAGACTTGGTGAGTTGCTGCAGTGTACCTTGGTAAAACTGAGCATCGGCAGTGGAGGGAAGGGGCTTGCAGATGTGGTGATAAAGTGTGGCGCTGGAAAAAGCGCAGCAGGTCAGGCAGCACCTGAGCAGCAAGAGTGCGTCAACGTTTCGGGGCATCCTGGTGAAGGGTTATGTGTGAAATGTCGACACTCTTGCTCCTCAGGTGCTGCCTGACCTGCTGCGCTTTTTCCAGCGCCACACTTTATCGCCTCCGACTTCTTCAGCATCTTTGTGGATGTGGTGCCAATCAAACGGGCTTTGTCCTGGATGGCTTTGAGTGTTGTTAGAGCTGCCCCCATCCAGGCGTGGACCACTTTGATGATGGGATGGGTGGTGGGTTACTCAGTGCAGGGCTCCCAGCCTCCGAGCTGCTCTTGCAGCCAGGGTGTGTTAACGGTGCCTGGTCAATGACAACCCCCAACCCAGTGAGTCAAGCAGTGCCACTCACTGCCATCACAATTAACACAGGCCATGGGGGTCTGTGGGTCACTTCCTCCCCTCCCCGGAGCAGCCCACTCTCTCCTCAGCCACACACCCGAGTCCCACAGTGCCCTCAGGAGAGTCAGAACCAATTTAAACGTGCAGGGGAAGGGTCTGCCGCTCTCCAGAGAAGCTGAGGCCGGGGGGGGGGGCAAGTGAGGCAGGGAGGGAGAAGGGTGCAATGGTTTTCCCTTCAGCTGGGTAGGGAAGCCTGGGGTTATCTCCAGAGGGTGGGACATAGAGAGCAGGTAGCTGGTGCCCGATTCGGGAGAGTCGCGTCTCTGTGCAGAGTGTGAGTGCCCTTACCCTGGCAGGAGTCCCGGTGCTTCGTTCTGCAGTGTCTGGAGTCCCTGCTGGATCTGCAGCAAGGCCTGCATGGCACGGGGGTTGGCCATTACCGACAGCACGTCAGGGTTCTGCATCTGGGAGAGAGCAAGCCGCTTTAGAGACACGAGCCAGGTCACTCTGCCCAGTGCAGCTGGACTTTGAAAGCACGCGCCGATGAGCCCTTGTCCCTCCCACTCCTTTCCCAAATCCTTCACCTATTCCTCCAACTCCAGCAGTCTCTGTTTGGAAGTTCCTCCTGAATCGGCTCCCTTTCAGGCAGCGTGTTCCAGATCACCACAACTCACTGCCTCAACGGAAAACATCCACGCATCTCACCCTGCTCCAATTCTCCTCACCGTGTCTCCCGGCCTCAACACTGTCCCCTCATCAAAGTCTCCCACGACAAGGACAGCATGGGGTTAGATGCAGAGTAAAACTTCCTCTACACTGCCCCAACCCCCCCACCCCCCCCCCCAATCAAACACACCCAGGACACAGACAGCACCGGGTTAGATACAGAGTAAAGCTCCTTCTACACTATCCCCAGATTGCTTTTCCCCAGTCCTCCCCAAGCTGAACACAAGCTTGCTGTTTTAGGGATGGGCTTCCTGACTGTGCTGGTTTTATGCAGTGTGTCCCCGTCTCCCCCAGAGTGCCCTGACACTCTGTTGACAGCGAGCTGCGGCAGAAGGCCCTCGGCTGCTCTAAGGGCTGAGCCAGACGGCGGCTGGACAAGTGCTGCCTGAACAGTGGCTGGGAACGAGCTTTACCTGCTGCAAGAAGACAGGCATCTGGAGGCGGAGCTGATCCTGCAGCTGTGTGTTGCCAGCAAACAAGGGGTTATTCATCAAGATCTACAGGAAGGAACGAGGGGGGAATCGTTAGGGAAGAGAGTTACAGCAGCCATTCATACGCACACAGGAAGGATGGGGAGGGACAGGGGGGAGTCATTAGAGACGACACGTTACACAAGCCACACGCACTGACACAGAGACCCTATGAACCCACAAGTGCATGAACAAAAGAAGCAGGTTGCCTGAATAAATTTAGGGCCGAATGGTCTCTCTCAGCTTGGGGAGAGGATAAAAAGTAAATCACTTGTCCCAGCGAGGCAGCACCACAGACATTGTGTTGTGTGGTCCTGGGATTTACATGGAATATTCTTCACAATGAAACGGTGCAGAGTCGCAGTTAGAGACTGCAGTGCTGTTCCCGCCCATCCTGGCAGAAAGTGGGCATCTGCTAATGTCGTACTTTCCCATCAGGACAGCAGTGCAGCCCTTCCTGACCATGGGCGATGTAACGAGAGGAAGTGACATTCACGACATCGACAAGTGCAAATAAAGCTTGCAGCCAACAGCCCCTCTGCACGGTAACCAACGGGGGGGGGGGGGGTGTGTGTGTGTGTGTGTGGCATCACAATGAGGTTATGCAAAAAGGGATAGCAGAGGTGGTAGCTGTCTGCTCAGGCTGACCCGCACAACGTGCAGCCAAAGAGTGGGGTGCTGGAAAAGCACAGACGGACAGGGAGCATCGAAGGAGGAGAGTCGACGTCTCGGGCATAAAACCTACAACGTGTAGCCGAGGTCAGCAGACACCATCATCTCCTGGGACCTGTCCAAAGGACGAAGAGAAAGTGACTGGAAAACGCACAGACCCTGTCCCCTTAACAGGGTGAAGGCAGCCTTCTGCATGACGTTTGACACACCGTGCTAGACCAGACAATACTTCTTACAGGGAAGCTGCAGAGAGGGGGGTTCTCCCCTTGCCCCACCTGCTCCAGCTTGGAGGACAGTCTAGAATAAGGGGACGGGGGTCTCAGGATAAGGGGGCGGCCGTGTAGGACTGAGACAAGGAGGAATCGAGCTCGGTGAATCTTCGGAGCTCTCCAGAGCAAAGGGCTGTGGGTGGCTCAGCCGTCAAGTGTATTCATGACAGAGATTGATCAGACTTCTCGATTATGCTTTTTCCTTTTTAAACTAGCATTAACCACCAGTAAAAAAACAGTGTACCCAACTGAGTACTTACAAGCAAAGCCCCTATGGACAATGCAGAGCATCGAAGGAGAGCAGGAAGGGACCAAATGAAAATGGAGTTAGAAGGAGTAATAAAGCTCTGTATTGCCTGTGGTGCCCACCTCTCTCTAAAGGCATTGATGAACAACGCTCCTTCTGTAAGGACACCCAGGCATGAACATAACCATTGGAGGGTTACGCCCACAACTCTCATAAACATGTTCCATAGCGCCACAAAACATACAGTTGGGCTGGGAGTCTGCGGTAACGGGCAACAGCCACTAGCCCAGGTCCCCAATGGCAAATGGGAGGACGCCCACATACAGCGTGCTCATTGGGGATCCCCACCATCCGGTGCCGAGTTAGCAGGCCGTGTCCAGACAGATTCCGGCAGACCCGATATTGGGGATATCGAGGGGGTGGTGCATGGAAAGGGGCAGGCGCTGAGTTGGACGATCAGCTACAATCAAACTGAACGGTGGAGCAGGCTCGAGGGGGCGAACAGTCCCCTGAAGTAGACAGTTCAGGGGGCATCCAAACAGGGAGACCAGTTCACGTTCCCAGCACCTCGTCGGCCGACTACTGGGAAAACCCAAGGAGCAGGCAGCCCAGAGGGGGGGCCGCTCAGGGCTGTGTTGGACTGTGGGAATAACTGGGTGTGTCTCTCTCTCTTAAAAAGAGCTGGGATGGAGATGACCGGCCGAATGGCCTCCTCCTGAGCCGGATGCACTGCTCTTGACAGAGGACTTTGCCTTGACCTTCAGGCGCACATCATTCTCTCAGATCCCGCACACACCCCGCTCCAGGCCCCTGAAGGTTTGCCTGATGGTGGTAGCATATTGGGGAACAGGCTCCAGCCTCGTCACTGGCCGAGTGACCCACTACCTGTGAGGCGAGGTCAGGGTTCTGCGAAAGCGACTGCATCATGCTCCTCATATACGGTGCCGAAAGCATGTTCTGTATTAGCTGTGGGTTCTCCGAGATCTGCTGCATTAGGCTCTGCATCCCCGGGCTGTTGAACATTCCTGGGTGGGGGGAAAGAGAACAGACATAGAAAAATTAACAAGAAACAAGGCAGGGGCGCTCGAGAGTGCTGACGGCCACTTCTGGTCAAACTGCGCCGTCAAACCCCCAAAAAGATTGCTAGAAGCTGCCACCTCCCACAATAGGGGACACAAACCACGCCCCTCCTTCCAACGCTCACCGCAGAAGACGATCACACTCAACCAATAGACAATAGATGCAGGAGTAGGCCATTCAGCCCTTCAAGCCTGCACCGCCATTCAATATGATCATGGCTGATCATTCCTAATCCGTATCCTGTTCCAGCCTTATCTCCATAACCCTTGACTCCACTATCTTTAAGAGCTCTATCCAATTCTTTCTTAAATGAATCCAGAGACTGGGCCTCCACTGCCCTCTGGGGCAGAGCATTCCACCACCAGAGAAAAGAATTCTCCTCACTTAAATGGGAGACCACAACCCCCAACCTCACCGCCACCCCCCTCCCCAGGCAGTGCATTCCAGAATCCCATCACCATTGAGTGAAAAAGTATTTTGCCAAACCCCTTTTGAATTTGCTGCCCGTTATTCTAAAACTAGCCTATCACGATTGACCCCTCAACCAAGGGGAACAGCTGTTCTCTCTTCACCCTGTCCATACCCCTCATAATTATAATACACCACAATCATGTCCCCCACCTTAGTCTTCTCTGCTCTGAAGAAAACAATCCAAGATATCTAGCCTTTCCTTATAGCTCAGTTTCTCCATCCCAGGCAACATCCTGGTGAACCTCCTCTGTACCCTGAGTGCTATCACATCGCTCCTGGAGCGAGGTTGGCAGAACTGCAGACAGTACTCCAGCTGCAGCCTGACCAACGCTCTGTACAACTTCGACATTACCTCCTTGCTCAAATACTCGATGCCATGACTGATGAAATGGTCTCCCACGTGCCTTAATTATCCTATTCACGTGACTTAGGGATCCGTGAACAATTACTGTGCTAGAGACAGCAGCTTTTCTGAGCTGACATGCCCTCAGACACCAAAAGGACACCAGGTAAGATTTCCCCACATCTGCTGCCCACCCCACGATAACGGGAGCCAGAACCAGACTCGAGCAGTACAGGCCTGGGTCCTCCTCAAGCTGTCTGCCTTTATGAACACAGCACGAGCTGCCCAGTAGCGAATCGGTAAATACTCTCTTCACGAGCTCCTTTCTGCTCACCCAGCGGCTCTCACCAAACACCCACCCCATTGAAATGGGGCATGTGAGTTAGGACAAGCAAATGGCTGAGACCCTGAAGGGCCTGTATTGTGCTGTACTGTTCTATAACAGGCAGTGAGTGGCCATTCCTCACACTTGCGTTTGCAAAGCTCCTCCCATCACACTGTACTTGCACATCCTCTGGAGGCCAGCTGAGGCACTGCACCAGCCAGCACCAGGAAGTGAACAACCTTTGCAGGGAAGTTTGCAGTGACAGAGAGACCAGGAGGCAGGTGATTTTCTGCAATCTGAGGAAAATATATCACAAGGAAAAATCTGCAGGGATGAGCCACTGTGTAGGGCAAGGATTAAATACTGTCAACAATAAACAGGGAGCTTTAGTTCCTCTGCACTTTCCTTTTCCTCGAACTGTTTAACAATAACACCACAGTGGAGCTTTACTCTGTACCTAATGTCATGCGATCCCTGTCCCAGGAGTGCTTGATTGGGCGTGGGTGGGGAAGCTTTAACCTGTATCTAACACCGTGCTGTCCCTGTCTTGGGAGTGTCTGATGGGGACAGTGTAGAGGCAGCTTTACTCTGGATCTCACCCCGTGCTGTCCCTGCCCTGGGAGTGAGAGTTGAGGACAGAATACAGGAAGTTATATTCTGTATCTAAACAAATGCTGTCCCTGTTCTGGGAGTGTCTGATGGGCACATTGTAGAGGTAGCTTTTCATTGTATCTAATTTCATGCCATCCCTGTCCTGAGAGTTTTGATGGGGAACAGTGTAGAGGCAGCTTTACTCTGAATCTAACCCTGTGCTGTCCCTGCCCGGGGAGAGAGAGATGGAAACAGCACACAGGAAGTTTTATTCTGTATCTAACCAAATGCTGTCCCTGTTCTGGGAATATTATTTGATGGGTCACAGTGGGCTGAACAGAAATTGTGTGAATTAAGATGAGGAATACAGGCATTTAACGAATCCCCTTCACGGTTTCACAGGGAGCTCAAGGCGGAGGCCACCTGTATTTACGTACCATTTCCTAGGGATCCTGCGTTGATACCGAAAGGGTTCGATACAGGCTGTGTCGTCTGGTTTGTGCTGTTCCCTCCATCACTACCTGAGCCGGTAGCTGGGGAGGCCGGTGAGGTTGGCACCCAGGGATTCGGTAAAGGTTCTCTGTTCTCTGTTCGGGACGGCTGGGCATTGCTGTCAGAACCTCCACCCAATGCTGTGAACGGGTTACCGCCAAACTGGAGAAAGGCAAAATACAAAAAATGAAGAGAGGACATTGTATCGGGAGTCGGGATCCTGCATCAATTAGGTCAGGGAACGTAAAGAACATCCGTACAACCCCTTCAGTGAAAGCAGCACAATCATTCCAATGGGAAGTGGAAAGGGCAAAAAGCTCAAGAGGGTTTAAAAACACATTAACATCTTGAAACTGATCCTAATTAAGCACAATACAGCATCTACATATCATGTTATCACAGTGAGAGACCCGTCCCCACCAGTACTGTATCCCAGTGTTACACAGGGACAGACCCGTCCCCACCAGTACTGTACCCCAGTGTTACACAGGGACAGACCCGTCCCCACCAGTACTGTACCCAGGTGTTATACAGGGACAGACCCGTCCCCACCAGTACTGTACCCCAGTGTTATACAGGGACAGACCCGTCCACACCAGTACTGTACCCCAATGTTATACAGAGACAGACCCGTCCACACCAGTACTGTACCCCAGCGTTATACAGGGACAGACCCGTCCCCACCAGTACTGTACCCCAGTGTTACACAGGGACAGACCCGTCCCCACCAGTACTGTACCCCAGTGTTACACAGGGACAGACCCGCCCCCACCAGTACTGTACCCCGGTGTTACACAGGGACAGACCCGTCCCCACCAGTACTGTACCCAGGTGTTATACAGGGACAGACCCGTCCCCACCAGTACTGTACCCAGGTGTTATACAGGGACAGACCCGTCCACACCAGTACTGTACCCCAATGTTATACAGAGACAGACCCGTCCCCCCCAGTACTGTACCCAGGTGTTATACAGGGACAGACCCGTCCCCACCAGTACTGTACCCCAGTGTTATACAGGGACAGACCCGTCCACACCAGTACTGTACCCCAGCGTTATACAGGGACAGACCCGTCCCCACCAGTACTGTACCCAGGTGTTATACAGGGACAGACCCGTCCCCACCAGTACTGTACCCCAGTGTTATACAGGGACAGACCCGTCCACACCAGTACTGTACCCCAGTGTTATAAAGGGACAGACCCGTCCCCACCAGTACTGTACCCCAGTGTTATACAGGGACAGACCCGTCCCCACCAGTACTGTACCCCAGTGTTATACAGGGACAGACCCGTCCACACCAGTACTGTATTCCCAGTGTTACACAGGGACAGACCGGTCCCCACCAGTACTGTACCCAGGTGTTATACAGTGACAGACCCGTCACCCCCAGTACTGTACCCCAGTGTTATACAGGGACAGACCCGTCCCCCCCAGTACTGTACCCCAGTGTTATACAGGGACAGACCTGTCCCCACCAGTACTGTACCCAGGTGTTATACAGTGACAGACCCGTCACCCCCAGTACTGTACCCCAGTGTTATACAGGGACAGACCTGTCCCCACCAGTACTGTACCCCAGTGTTGGACAGGGACATACCCGTCCCCACCAGTACTGTACCGCAGTGTTATACAGGGACAGACCCGTCCCCACCAGTACTGTACCCCAGTGTTGGACAGGAACATACCCGTCCCCACCAGTACTGTACCCCAGTGTTATACAGAGACAGACCCGTCCCCACCAGTACTGTACCCCAGTGTTGGACAGGGACATACCCGTCCCCACCAGTACTGTACCCCAGTGTTATACAGAGACAGACCCGTCCCCACTAGTACTGTACCCCAGTGTTATGCAGGGACAGACCCGTCCCCACCAGTACTGTACCCCAGTGTTATACACGGACAGACCCATCTCCACCAGTACTGTACCCCAGTGTTATACAGGGACAGACCCGTCCCCACCAGTACTGTACCCCAGTGTTATACAGTGACAGACCCTTCCCCACCTGTACTGTACCCCAGTGTTATACAGGGACACACCCGTCCCCACCAGTACTGTACCCCAGTGTTATACAGGGACAGACCAGTTTCCACCAGTACTGTACCCCAGTGTGATACAGGGACAGAACCGCCCCCACCAGTACTGTACCTCAGTAGTATACAAGGACAGACCCGTCCCCACCAGTACTTTACCCCAGTGTTATACAGGGACAGTCCCTGTCCCCACCAGTACTGTACCCCAGTGTTATACAGGGACAGACCCGTCCCCACCAGTACTGCACCCCAGTGTTATACAGAGACACACCCATCCCCACCAGACATCTACCCCAGTGTTGTACGGAAACAGACCAGCTCCCACCTGTACTGTACCCCCAGTGTTATACAGTGACAGACCCGTCCCCACCAGTACCGTACCCCAGTGTTATACAGGTACAGGCCCGTCCCCACCAGTACTGTACCCCAGTGTTATACAGAGACACACCCATCCCCAACAGGACTGTATTCCCAGTGTTATACAGGGACAGACCCATACCCACCAGTACTGTACCCCAGTATTATACAGGGACAGACCCGTCCCCACCAGTACTGTACCCCAGTGTTATACACGGACAGACCAATCTCCACCAGTACTGTACCCCAGTGTTATACAGGGACAGACCCATCCCCACCAGTACCGTATCCCAGTGTTATACAGAGACAGACCCATACCCACCAGTACTGTACCCCAGTATTATACAGGGACATACCCGTCCCCACCAGTCCTCTACCCCAGTGTTGTACAGAAACAGACCAGCTCCCACCAGTACTGTACCCCCAGTGTTATACAGTGACAGACCCGCCCCCACCAGTACTGTACCCCAGTGTTATACAGGGACAGACCCGTTCCCACCAGTACTGTATCCCAGTGTTACACAGGGACAGACCCGTCCCCACCAGTACTGTACCCCAGTGTTATACAGGGACAGACCCATACCCACCAGTACTGTACCCCAGTTTTATACAGGGACAGACCCGTCCCCACCAGTTCTGCACCCCAGTGTTATACAAACAGACCTGTCCCCACCAGTACTGTACCCCAGTGTTATACAGGGACAGATCCAGCCCCACCAGTACTGTACCCCAGTGTTTTTTACAGGGACAGACCCGTCCCCACCAGTACTGTACCCCACAGTTATACAGGGACAGACCCGTCCTCACCAGGACTGTCCCCCAGTGTTATACAGGGACAGACCCATACCCACCAGTACTGTACCCCAGTGTTATACAGGGACAGTCCCTGTCCCCACCAGTACTGTACCCCAGTGTTATACAGGGACAGACCCACCCCCACCGGTACAGTACCCCAGTGTTATACAGAGACAGACCCATACCCACCAGTACTGTACCCCAGTGTTATACCAACAGACCCATACCCACCAGTACTGTACCCCAGTGTTATACAGGGACAGACCCATACCCACCAGTACTGTACCCCAGTGTTATACAGGGACAGACCCGTCCCCACCAGTACTGTACCCCAGTATTATACAGGGACAGACCCGTCCCCACCAGTACTGTACCCCAGTGTTATACAGGGACACACCCGTCCCCACCAGTACTGTACCCCAGTGTTATACAGGGACAGACCCGTTTCCACCAGTACTGTACCCCAGTGTGATACAGGGACAGACCCGCCCCCACCAGTACTGTACCTCAGTCGTATACAAGGACAGACCCGTCCCCACCAGTGCTGTACCCCAGTGTTATACGACTCACCTGTCCCCACCAGTACTGTACCCCAGTGTTATACAAACAGACCCGTCCCCACCAGTACTGCACCCCAGTGTTATACAGAGACACACCCATCCCCACCAGTCCTCTACCCCAGTGTTGTACTGAAACAGACCAGCTCCCACCAGTACTGTACCCCCAGTGTTATACAGTGACAGACCCGTCCCCACCAGTACCGTACCCCAGTGTTATACAGGGACAGGCCCGTCCCCACCAGTACTGCACCCCAGTGTTATACAGAGACACACCCATCCCCACCAGTCCTCTACCCCAGTGTTGTACAGAAACAGACCAGCTCCCACCAGTACTGTACCCCCAGTGTTATACAGTGACAGATCCGTCCCCACCAGTACTGTACCCAGGTGTTATACAGTGACAGACCCGTCCCCACCAGTACTGTACCCAGGTGTTATACAGGGACAGACCCGTCCCCACCAGTACTGTACCCCAGTGTTATACAGGGACAGATCCGGCCCCACCAGTACTGTACCCCAGTGTTATACAGGGACAGACCCGTCCCCACCAGTACTGTACCCCAGTGTTATACAGGGACAGACCCGTCCCCACCAGGACTGTACCCCAGTGTTATACAGTGACAGACCCGTCCCCACCAATACTGTACCCCAGTGTTATACAGGGACAGTCCCGGCCCCACCAGTAATGTACCCTTGTGTTATACAGGGACAGACCCGTCCCCACCAGTACTGTACCCCAGTCTTATACGACAGACCTGTCCCCACCAGTACTGTACCCCAGTGTTGCACAGAAACAGACCAGCTCCCACCAGTACTGTACCCCCAGTGTTATACAGTGACAGACCCGTCCCCACCAGTACCGTACCCCAGTGTTATACAGTGACAGACCCGTCCCCACCAGTACCGTACCCCAGTGTTATACAGGGACAGACCCGTCCCCACCAGTACTGTACACCAGTGTTGTACAGGGACAGACCAGTCCCCACCAGGACTGTACCCCAGTGTTATACAGGGACAGACCTGTCCCCACCGGGACTGTACCCTAGTGTTATACAGGGACAGACCCGTCCCCACCAGTACTGTACCCCAGTGTTATAGAGGGACAGACCCGGCCCCACCGGTACTGTACCCCAGTGTTATACAGGGACAGACCCGTCCCCACCAGTACTGTACCCAGGTGTTATACAGGGACAGACCCGTCCCCACCAGTACTGTACCCCAGTGTTAGACAGGGACAGACCCGTCCCCACCAGTACTGTACCCAGGTGTTATACAGTGACAGACCCGTCACCTCCAGTACTGTACCCCAGTGTTATACAGGGACAGACCCGTCCCCACCAGTACTGTACCCCAGCGTTATACAGGGACCGACCCGTCCCCACCAGTACTGTACCCAGGTGTTATACAGGGACAGACCCGTCCCCACCAGTACTGTACCCCAGTGTTATACAGGGACAGACCCGTCCCCACCAGTACTGTACCCCAGTGTTATACAGGGACAGACCCGTCCCCACCAGTACTGTACCAAGGTGTTATACAGAGACAGACACGTCCCCACCAGTACTGTACCCCAGTGTTATACAGGGACAGACCCGTCCACACCAGTACTGTACCCCAGTGTTATAAAGGGACAGACCCGTCCCCACCAGTACTGTACCCCAGTGTTATACAGGGACAGACCCGTCCCCACCAGTACTGTACCCCAGTGTTATACAGGGACAGACCCGTCCACACCAGTACTGTATTCCCAGTGTTACACAGGGACAGACCGGTCCCCACCAGTACTGTACCCAGGTGTTATACAGTGACAGACCCGTCACCCCCAGTACTGTACCCCAGTGTTATACAGGGACAGACCCGTCCCCCCCAGTACTGTACCCCAGTGTTATACAGGGACAGACCTGTCCCCACCAGTACTGTACCCAGGTGTTATACAGTGACAGACCCGTCACCCCCAGTACTGTACCCCAGTGTTATACAGGGACAGACCTGTCCCCACCAGTACTGTACCCCAGTGTTATACAAACAGACCTGTCCCCACCAGTACTGTACCCCAGTGTTATACAGGGACAGATCCAGCCCCACCAGTACTGTACCCCAGTGTTTTTTACAGGGACAGACCCGTCCCCACCAGTACTGTACCCCACAGTTATACAGGGACAGACCCGTCCCCACCAGTACTGTACCCCAGTGTTATACAGGGACAGACCCGTCCCCACCAGTACTGTACCCCAGTGTTATACAGGGACAGACCCGTCCACACCAGTACTGTACCCCAGTGTTATACAGGGACAGACCCGTCCCCACCAGTACTGTACCCAGGTGTTATACAGGGACAGACCCGTCCCCACCAGTACTGTACCCCAGTGTTATACAGGGACAGACCCGTCCACACCAGTACTGTATTCCCAGTGTTACACAGGGACAGACCGGTCCCCACCAGTACTGTACCCAGGTGTTATACAGTGACAGACCCGTCACCCTCAGTACTGTACCCCAGTGTTATACAGGGACAGACCCGTCCCCCCCAGTACTGTACCCCAGTGTTATACAGGGACAGACCTGTCCCCACCAGTACTGTACCCCAGTGTTATACAGAGAGACCCGTCCCCACCAGTACTGTACCGCAGTGTTATACAGGGACAGACCCGTCCCCACCAGTACTGTACCCCAGTGTTATACAGAGACAGACCCGTCCCCACCAGTACTGTACCCCAGTGTTGGACAGGGACATACCCGTCCCCACCAGTACTGTACCCCAGTGTTATACAGAGACAGACCCGTCCCCACCAGTACTGTACCCCAGTGTTGGACAGGGACATACCCGTCCCCACCAGTACTGTACCCCAGTGTTATACAGAGACAGACCCGTCCCCACTAGTACTGTACCCCAGTGTTATGCAGGGACAGACCCGTCCCCACCAGTACTGTACCCCAGTGTTATACATGGACAGACCCATCTCCACCAGTACTGTACCCCAGTGTTATACAGGGACAGACCCGTCGCCACCAGTACTGTACCCCAGTGTTATACAGTGACAGACCCTTCCCCACCTGTACTGTACCCCAGTGTTATACAGGGACACACCCGTCCCCACCAGTACTGTACCCCAGTGTTATACAGGGACAGACCAGTTTCCACCAGTACTGTACCCCAGTGTGATACAGGGACAGAACCGCCCCCACCAGTACTGTACCTCAGTAGTATACAAGGACAGACCCGTCCCCACCAGTACTTTACCCCAGTGTTATACAGGGACAGTCCCTGTCCCCACCAGTACTGCACCCCAGTGTTATACAGGGACAGTCCCTGTCCCCACTAGTTCTGTACCCCAGTGTTATACAGGGACAGACCCGTCCCCACCAGTACTGCACCCCAGTGTTATACAGAGACACACCCATCCCCACCAGACCTCTACCCCAGTGTTGTACAGAAACAGACCAGCTCCCACCTGTACTGTACCCCAGTATTATACAGGGACAGACCCGTCCCCACCAGTACTGTACCCCAGTGTTATACACGGACAGACCAATCTCCACCAGTACTGTACCCCAGTGTTATACAGGGACAGACCCATCCCCACCAGTACTGTACCCCAGTGTTATACAGGGACAGACCCGTCCCCACCAGTACTGTACCCCAGTATTATACAGGGACAGACCCGTCCCCACCAGTACTGTACCCCAGTGTTTTACAGGGACACACCCGTCCCCACCAGTACTGTACCCCAGTGTTATACAGGGACAGACCCGTTTCCACCAGTACTGTACCCCAGTGTGATACAGGGACAGACCCGCCCCCACCAGTACTGTACCTCAGTCGTATACAAGGACAGACCCGTCCCCACCAGTGCTGTACCCCAGTGTTATACGACTCACCTGTCCCCACCAGTACTGTACCCCAGTGTTATACAAACAGACCCGTCCCCACCAGTACTGCACCCCAGTGTTATACAGAGACACACCCATCCCCACCAGTCCTCTACCCCAGTGTTGTACTGAAACAGACCAGCTCCCACCAGTACTGTACCCCCAGTGTTATACAGTGACAGACCCGTCCCCACCAGTACCGTACCCCAGTGTTATACAGGGACAGGCCCGTCCCCACCAGTACTGCACCCCAGTGTTATACAGAGACACACCCATCCCCACCAGTCCTCTACCCCAGTGTTGTACAGAAACAGACCAGCTCCCACCAGTACTGTACCCCCAGTGTTATACAGTGACAGATCCGTCCCCACCAGTACTGTACCCAGGTGTTATACAGTGACAGACCCGTCCCCACCAGTACTGTACCCAGGTGTTATACAGGGACAGACCCGTCCCCACCAGTACTGTACCCCAGTGTTATACAGGGACAGATCCGGCCCCACCAGTACTGTACCCCAGTGTTATACAGGGACAGACCCGTCCCCACCAGTACTGTACCCCAGTGTTATACAGGGACAGACCCGTCCCCACCAGGACTGTACCCCAGTGTTATACAGTGACAGACCCGTCCCCACCAATACTGTACCCCAGTGTTATACAGGGACAGTCCCGGCCCCACCAGTAATGTACCCTTGTGTTATACAGGGACAGACCCGTCCCCACCAGTACTGTACCCCAGTCTTATACGACAGACCTGTCCCCACCAGTACTGTACCCCAGTGTTGCACAGAAACAGACCAGCTCCCACCAGTACTGTACCCCCAGTGTTATACAGTGACAGACCCGTCCCCACCAGTACCGTACCCCAGTGTTATACAGTGACAGACCCGTCCCCACCAGTACCGTACCCCAGTGTTATACAGGGACAGACCCGTCCCCACCAGTACTGTACACCAGTGTTGTACAGGGACAGACCAGTCCCCACCAGGACTGTACCCCAGTGTTATACAGGGACAGACCTGTCCCCACCGGGACTGTACCCTAGTGTTATACAGGGACAGACCCGTCCCCACCAGTACTGTACCCCAGTGTTATAGAGGGACAGACCCGGCCCCACCGGTACTGTACCCCAGTGTTATACAGGGACAGACCCGTCCCCACCAGTACTGTACCCAGGTGTTATACAGGGACAGACCCGTCCCCACCAGTACTGTACCCCAGTGTTAGACAGGGACAGACCCGTCCCCACCAGTACTGTACCCAGGTGTTATACAGTGACAGACCCGTCACCTCCAGTACTGTACCCCAGTGTTATACAGGGACAGACCCGTCCCCACCAGTACTGTACCCCAGCGTTATACAGGGACCGACCCGTCCCCACCAGTACTGTACCCAGGTGTTATACAGGGACAGACCCGTCCCCACCAGTACTGTACCCCAGTGTTATACAGGGACAGACCCGTCCCCACCAGTACTGTACCCCAGTGTTATACAGGGACAGACCCGTCCCCACCAGTACTGTACCAAGGTGTTATACAGAGACAGACACGTCCCCACCAGTACTGTACCCCAGTGTTATACAGGGACAGACCCGTCCACACCAGTACTGTACCCCAGTGTTATAAAGGGACAGACCCGTCCCCACCAGTACTGTACCCCAGTGTTATACAGGGACAGACCCGTCCCCACCAGTACTGTACCCCAGTGTTATACAGGGACAGACCCGTCCACACCAGTACTGTATTCCCAGTGTTACACAGGGACAGACCGGTCCCCACCAGTACTGTACCCAGGTGTTATACAGTGACAGACCCGTCACCCCCAGTACTGTACCCCAGTGTTATACAGGGACAGACCCGTCCCCCCCAGTACTGTACCCCAGTGTTATACAGGGACAGACCTGTCCCCACCAGTACTGTACCCAGGTGTTATACAGTGACAGACCCGTCACCCCCAGTACTGTACCCCAGTGTTATACAGGGACAGACCTGTCCCCACCAGTACTGTACCCCAGTGTTATACAAACAGACCTGTCCCCACCAGTACTGTACCCCAGTGTTATACAGGGACAGATCCAGCCCCACCAGTACTGTACCCCAGTGTTTTTTACAGGGACAGACCCGTCCCCACCAGTACTGTACCCCACAGTTATACAGGGACAGACCCGTCCCCACCAGTACTGTACCCCAGTGTTATACAGGGACAGACCCGTCCCCACCAGTACTGTACCCCAGTGTTATACAGGGACAGACCCGTCCACACCAGTACTGTACCCCAGTGTTATACAGGGACAGACCCGTCCCCACCAGTACTGTACCCAGGTGTTATACAGGGACAGACCCGTCCCCACCAGTACTGTACCCCAGTGTTATACAGGGACAGACCCGTCCACACCAGTACTGTATTCCCAGTGTTACACAGGGACAGACCGGTCCCCACCAGTACTGTACCCAGGTGTTATACAGTGACAGACCCGTCACCCTCAGTACTGTACCCCAGTGTTATACAGGGACAGACCCGTCCCCCCCAGTACTGTACCCCAGTGTTATACAGGGACAGACCTGTCCCCACCAGTACTGTACCCCAGTGTTATACAGAGAGACCCGTCCCCACCAGTACTGTACCGCAGTGTTATACAGGGACAGACCCGTCCCCACCAGTACTGTACCCCAGTGTTATACAGAGACAGACCCGTCCCCACCAGTACTGTACCCCAGTGTTGGACAGGGACATACCCGTCCCCACCAGTACTGTACCCCAGTGTTATACAGAGACAGACCCGTCCCCACCAGTACTGTACCCCAGTGTTGGACAGGGACATACCCGTCCCCACCAGTACTGTACCCCAGTGTTATACAGAGACAGACCCGTCCCCACTAGTACTGTACCCCAGTGTTATGCAGGGACAGACCCGTCCCCACCAGTACTGTACCCCAGTGTTATACATGGACAGACCCATCTCCACCAGTACTGTACCCCAGTGTTATACAGGGACAGACCCGTCCCCACCAGTACTGTACCCCAGTGTTATACAGTGACAGACCCTTCCCCACCTGTACTGTACCCCAGTGTTATACAGGGACACACCCGTCCCCACCAGTACTGTACCCCAGTGTTATACAGGGACAGACCAGTTTCCACCAGTACTGTACCCCAGTGTGATACAGGGACAGAACCGCCCCCACCAGTACTGTACCTCAGTAGTATACAAGGACAGACCCGTCCCCACCAGTACTTTACCCCAGTGTTATACAGGGACAGTCCCTGTCCCCACCAGTACTGCACCCCAGTGTTATACAGGGACAGTCCCTGTCCCCACTAGTTCTGTACCCCAGTGTTATACAGGGACAGACCCGTCCCCACCAGTACTGCACCCCAGTGTTATACAGAGACACACCCATCCCCACCAGACCTCTACCCCAGTGTTGTACAGAAACAGACCAGCTCCCACCTGTACTGTACCCCAGTATTATACAGGGACAGACCCGTCCCCACCAGTACTGTACCCCAGTGTTATACACGGACAGACCAATCTCCACCAGTACTGTACCCCAGTGTTATACAGGGACAGACCCATCCCCACCAGTACCGTATCCCAGTGTTATACAGAGACAGACCCATACCCACCAGTACTGTACCCCAGTATTATACAGGGACAGACCCGTCCCCACCAGTCCTCTACCCCAGTGTTGTACAGAAACAGACCAGCTCCCACCAGTACTGTACCCCCAGTGTTATACAGTGACAGACCCGCCCCCACCAGTACTGTACCCCAGTGTTATACAGGGACAGACCCGTTCCCACCAGTACTGTATCCCAGTGTTACACAGGGACAGACCCGTCCCCACCAGTACTGTACCCCTGTGTTATACAGGGACAGACCCATACCCACCAGTACTGTACCCCAGTGTTATACAGGGACAGACCTGTCCCCACCAGTACTGTACCCCAGTGTTATACAGGGACAGATCCAGCCCCACCAGTACTGTACCCCAGTGTTTTTTACAGGGACAGACCCGTCCCCACCAGTACTGTACCCCACAGTTATACAGGGACAGACCCGTCCCCACCAGTACTGTACCCAGGTGTTATACAGGGACAGACCCGTCCACACCAGTACTGTACCCCAGTGTTATACAGGGACACACCGGTCCCCACCAGTACTGTACCCCAGTGTTATACAGGGACAGACCCGTCCCCACCAGTACTGTACCCCAGTGTTATACAGGGACAGACCCATACCCACCAGTACTGTACCCCAGTGTTATACAGGGACAGATCCGTCCCCACCAGTTCTGCACCCCAGTGTTATACAAACAGACCCGTCCCCACCAGTACTGTACCCCAGTGTTATACAGGGACAGACCCGTCCCCCCCAGTACTGTACCCCAGTGTTATACAGGGACAGACCCATACCCACCAGTACTGTACCCCAGTGTTATACAGGGACAGACCCGTCCCCACCAGTACTGTACCCCAGTGTTATACAGGGACAGATCCGGCCCCACCAGTACTGTACCCCAGTCTTATACGACAGACCTGTCCCCACCAGTACTGTACCCCAGTGTTGTACAGAAACAGACCAGCTCCCACCAGTACTGTACCCCCAGTGTTATACAGTGACAGACCCGTCCCCACCAGTACCGTACCCCAGTGTTATACAGTGACAGACCCGTCCCCACCAGTACCGTACCCCAGTGTTATACAGGGACAGACCCGTCCCCACCAGTACTGTACACCAGTGTTGTACAGGGACAGACCAGTCCCCACCAGGACTGTACCCCAGTGTTATACAGGGACAGACCTGTCCCCACCGGGACTGTACCCTAGTGTTATACAGGGACAGACCCGTCCCCACCAGTACTGTACCCCAGTGTTATAGAGGGACAGACCCGGCCCCACCGGTACTGTACCCCAGTGTTATACAGTGACAGACCCGTCCCCACCAGTACTGTACCCCAGTGTTATACAGGGACAGACCCGGCCCCACCGGTACTGTACCCCAGTGTTATACAGTGACAGACCCGTCCCCACCAGTACTGTACCCCAGTGTTATGCAGCAACAGACCTATGCCCACCAGTAGTGTACCTGTGAATGTTACAAAGAGCCCCAGCCCCTGCCTGCAGCATTGCGCAGATCTCTGGACATATGTAGCTACCTGTTCTCTGGCTGCGCTGAACATGGGTTCCTGAATGTCAGTGTACATGCGTCGCAGGGCGTTGTAGCCACCGGGGATGCTCTCGAGGTTGCTGAGCGCCCGGTCCTGATTCCTCATCATCTCCTGCATCATGGCTGGATTGCGGGCCAGTTCCATCGTCTGTGGGGTGGGTCGGGGGGGGAATGAGTTAGAAATACACCTGGCGAGAGCTGCACCAGCTTAAAACAGAGCCTTCGAGCATTGGAAAGAACGCTCAGTTGCAACGTAGAGACGGCTGGAGCTCGGTCTCCCAGCAGCCGCCATCCTCTCACCCCAAGCAATCAGCCAGCCTTCACCTCAGTAATGGGAGGCTGCCAACAAACGTGGACTAACCAAAAGACCAAAAAAAAACCCAAGTCTTAATTTCACTGACCCACAGTTTGGCGCAAAGGAACGTGGATGAGGAAGATCAGCTGGCCTCCCCTTTCCCTCGTGTTGGCTCGGAATTGGATGGCCCAGCAGCTGAGTGTTGTACTGGGGGAATGGTGCAGCCCTATGTCAATGCCAGTGGATGTTCCTGACTCTCTCAGCACGTTCCTGATCCCGTAAGTGAGCTGCCTCACCCCACACGCCCACCCATGTTAATACCAGCGAAGTCTTTTTTTAATGTAATGGTCTGAAAGGGAGTGAATCAGAACGAAGCAGAATTGCAACTGCAAAGCCAGTGCGCTTTGTCCAAGTGATCGTCTGCAGGCTACCCAATCACAGCCAATATCATTTCAGCAAAACACCTAGCGTTTGCTGCTGCTGGCTTGCAGATCTGCACAAAACTGTGTGGTAGCCAGCTTTTCAACTGTACTGCACACACGTGGCAATGAGACCATGGGAGTCTGAAGGGGGCTGTGCAGAATGCTTCTCATCTTCCCCACAGTGCGTTGGGACGACGGACAGCAGAGGCACACAGGGAGGGAGGACACGAAATGGGACATGGTCTAGGAGGCAGGAAGAGGCACAGGGGCTGGGGGGGGGACATAGAGGGTTACACAGGGATGAGCGCAGGAGTGGAGGGATGGGCAGCAAGTCCGTGATTCGAGGGAGGTTTCCCTCAGAGACCACGGCTGCACAGATCCACACTCGCCCATTTCCCGATGTGAGGTTGGTGGCTCAGACCCACCCTCATTCACCGAGGAGCTTCGACAAGGGGACCGAGGTGTTCCTTCACCTGTCTCATCAGCTCGGGGTTGTTCAACATGTGGCTGATCTCGGGGTTCCTCTCCATCAGCTGCTGCATCTGTGGGTTGGCCATGATCATCTGCCTCATCAGGTCCGGGTTCGACATCATGTTCTGTACAAAAGGGTTCTCCATGATCTGCGCCAGCATGTCTGGGTTTGACATCAGCTGCCGCTGCATCTGTTGCTGGAGCTCCATGAAGTTTGCCGAGCCCATACCCAGGCTCCCGAGTCCCGGAATACCGCCAAAACCAGCTGCAAAAACGAGAACAAAACTGGGTGCAGGGGACATGCTCATTCCAACCATTCAGCCCCTTTATGCCGTGCTATCATCGCTGCTCCAGACCAGCCTCCCGCCACCACCCTTCCCACATCTCCTTGATCCCTTTAGCTTTCTCACCTCGTGTGTTTATCCCTGAATGTATCGCTGATCTTCATCCTGACCACTCCCCGTGGGGGCAAGTCCCACATTACCTCCCCCACTTCCTGGGGAGCAAATCCCATGTTCATCAGCATGCCCAATTCTGCCCCAGTGAACCCCTCCATGTGTGTGCAGAGTTCAGGAGAAATCTGGGATTAACAGTCAGCAGAAGGGAGACTCGCCTGTTCGCACCTTTTCCTCATCGTGGGTCCTGACCACTACTGCCAAAATTGGCACCAAATCTCTCTCAGCTTCATCGCATTTGCACATCTCTCACCCAGTACCCTCCCATAGGAGTCTTAGTCATGCAGTCATACAGCACCAAAACAGACCCTTCAGCCAAACCAGTCCGTGCTGACCCCCATCCTATACTAAACTTGTCCCATCTGCCTGCGCTTGGCCCATATCCCTCCAAATGTTTCTTATTCATTGACTTATCCAAATGTATTTTAAACATTGTAACTGCACCCACCACTTTCTCTGGAAGTTCATTCCTCACGTTTTTGAAAACATTTTTAAAAGGTGAAAGGAGAAAGTATGGCCCCAGCCTTGAGATCCCCCAGCTGAGGGAAAACACACCCGCCGTTCCCCTTATCCATGCCCGTCATGGTTTTATAAATCACCCCTCAGCCTCCTGCACTCCAGTGAAAAAAGCCCCAGCCTCTACTTATAACTCAAACCCTTCAATCCCAGCAACATCCCTATTCCCTCTGTCACCACCCTTCCTGTTATCAAAATAGCAGAGCTGTGAAGAGATGCAAACCTTACATAATACAGATGGGGAGGAGGTAGACGTTCCTGTTGGGGTCACAGTGCTTGGCACACTGCTCGTGCTGGTGACCATGCCGGTGGAGGGTTCTGGTCTTGTGGTGGTCTCCTCGGTGCTGGGGACACTGGATGATGTCGAGGGTTGCGTGCTGGAGTCCTGAAGCCTGGCAAGGCAAAGTGAAAACCACAGCGTCACGATGGACCGGAGAACAGATCCTCCCCGTCACCCGTAGCGAACAAGGTTCAGGCGAGTGACAGGTATCAACTCTCCCTCACTCCACCCAGTTGGGAGGTTACAAGCAGCACCAGACAGCACAGTGCACAAACAAGGTAAAATGAGGATAGTCAGGAAGAAAGTTCACTAAATCTTTACCTGCCAACACTTCCATCAGATGCTCTCAGGACAGGGACAGTGACAGCATGGGGTTAGATACAGAGTTAAACACACTCCACACGGTCCCCTAACCCAAAAAGAAAATCAAACACTCCCAGGACAGGGACAGTACGGGGTTAGATACAGAGTAAAGCTTCCTCGACACTACCCTTCCCTCAAACTCTCCCAGAATAGGGATTGCACTGGGTTAGATACAGAGTAAAGCTCTCTCAACATCATTCCCCCGATCAAACACTTCCAGGATACGGACTGCACAGGGTTACATACAGAGTAAAGCTCCCTCGACACTGCACCCAAACACTTCCAGGACAGGGACCGCACAGGGTTACCATAAGACATAGGAGTGGAAGTAAGGCCATTCAGCCCATCGAGTCCACTCCGCCATTCAATCATGGCTGATGGGCATTTCAACTCCAGTTACCCACATTCTCTCCGTAGCCCTTAATTCCTCGAGACAACAAGAATCTATCAATCTCTGCCTTGAAGACATTTAGCGTCCCGGCCTCCACTGTACTCTGCGGCAATGAATTCCACAGGCCCACCACTCTCTGGCTGAAGAAATGTCTCTGCATTTCTGTTCTGAATTTACCCCCTCTAATTCTAAGGCTGTGTCCACGGGTCCTAGTCTCCTCACCTAACGGAAACGATTTCCTAGCGTCCACCCTTTCCAAGCCATGTATTATCTTGTAAGTTTCTATTAGATCTCGCCTTAATCTTCTAAACTCCAATGAATATATTCCCAGGATCCTCAGCCGTTCTTCATATGTTAGTCCTACCATTCCAGGGATCATCCGTGTGAATCTCCGCTGGACATGCTCCAGTGCCAGTATGTCCTTCCTGAGGTGTGGGGACCAAAACTGGACACAGTACTCCAAATGGGGCCTAACCAGAGCTTTATAAAGTCTCAGTAGCACAACGGTGCTTTTATATACCAACCCTCTTGAGATAATTGACAACATTGCATTCGCTTTCTTAATCACGGACTCAACCTGCATGTTTACCTTTAGAGAATCCTCGACTAGCACTCCCAGATCCCTCTGTACTTTGGCTTTATGAATTTGCTCACAGTTTAGAAAGTAGTCCATGCTTGTATTCTTTTTTCCAAAGTGCAAGACCTCGCAGTTGCTCACATTGAATTCCATCAGCCATTTCCTGGACCACTCTCCCAAACTGTCTAGACCCTTCTGCAATCTCCCCACTTCCTCAGTACTCCCTGCCTGTCCACCTAACTTTGTATCATCGGCAAACTTCACTAGAATGCCCCCAGTCCCTTCATCCAGATCATTAATATGTCACGTGAACAGCTGCGGCCCCAACACTGAACCCTGCGGGACACCGCTCGTCACCGGCTACCATTCCGAAAAAGAACCTTTTATCCCAACTCTCTGCCTTCTGTCAGACAGCCAATCCTCAATCCAGACCAGGAGCTCACCTCGAACACCATGGGCCCTCACCTTGCTCAGCAGCCTCCCCCATGTGGCACCTTATCAAAGGCCTTTTGGAAGTCTAGGTAGACCAAATCCACTGGGTTTCCCTGGTCTAACCTATTTGTCACCTCTTCAAAGAACTCCAACAGGTTTGTCAGACACGACCTCCCCTTACTAAATCCATGTTGACTTGTTCTAATCAGACTCTGCTCTTCTGAGAATTTAGAAACCTCATCCTTAATGATGGATTCTAGAATTTTACCAACAACCCGAGGTTAGGCTAATTTGCCTATAATTTTCCATCTTTTGTTACATACAGAGTAAAGTTCCCTCGACACTGCACCCAAACACTTCCAGGATACTGACAGCACAGAGTTACATACAGAGTAAAGCTCCCTCGACACTGCACCCAAACACTCACAGGACAGGGACAGCATGGGGTTAGATACAGACTAAAGCTTTCTCGACTTTTCTAAACTAAAGGAAAGCTCCCTGAATGCTATCAATGAATCCCAAGTGTTATGGACTAGGCCAGACCACTCAAAACATTCTTGAGCAGGCAACACAGACCATAACTTTGCAATTTGCTTTGGTAAGTGTACGGTGAAAATTACCCAGAGTGAGGTGGCTCGGTTGATTACTAGGTTTTAAAACAGACAGAAATTTATTTACCAATTTACATTAGGAAACACAAAGAACAGAATAAAGAACCTCTGCAGAACTATCCAAACTAGACTTAATTATGCTGTCCCAAATGTATACAACAGTCCCAAAAAAGCAAATCCCCTTAAAGACCAGTAAAAAAAGGGACAAATGCTTACGGTTGACATTAGAAGGGCGGCGAGAGGGAGCGTGTGAGAGAGAGAGAGAGAAAGAGAGAGAGAGGGAGAGAGAGAGAGCTAGACAGCAAGAGAGCGAGAGCAAGAGAGCGAGCGAGAGAGCGCGAGAGGGAGAGCGAGAGAGCGAAAGAACAAGAAAAGGGATCAGCTTTGTGACACAAGGCAGAGAGAGTACAGGGTCAAATACAGAGTAAAGCTTCCTCTATGCTGTCCCTATCAAACACTCCCAGGACAGGGACAAACTCAAATTAAAGCTCCCTCGACAATGTCGCCCAAACACTCCCAGGACAGGGGGCAGCCTGGGTTTAGTTACTGGTGAACGCTCCCTTCACACTGTCCCCCATCAAACACTCCCAGGACAGGGGGCAGCCTGGGTTTAGTTACTGGGGAAAGCTCCCTTCACACTGTCCCCCATCAAACACTCCCAGGACAGGGGGCAGCCTGGGTTTAGTTACTGGGGAAAGCTCCCTTCACACTGTCCCCCATCAAACACTCCCAGGACAGGGGGCAGCCTGGGTTTAGATACTGGGGAAAGCTCCCTTCACACTGTCCCCCATCAAACACTCCCAGGACAGGGGGCAGCCTGGGTTTAGTTACTGGGGAAAGCTCCCTTCACACTGTCCCCCATCAAACACTCCCAGGACAGGGGGCAGCATGGGTTTAGTTACTGGGGAAAGCTCCCTTCACACTGTCCCCCATCAAACACTCCCAGGACAGGGGGCAGCCTGGGTTTAGTTACTGGTGAAAGCTCCCTTCACACTGTCCCCCATCAAACACTCCCAGGACAGGGGGCAGCCTGGGTTTAGTTACTGGGGAAAGCTCCCTTCACACTGTCCCCCATCAAACACTCCCAGGACAGGGGGCAGCCTGGGTTTAGTTACTGGTGAACGCTCCCTTCACACTGTCCCCCATCAAACACTCCCAGGACAGGGGGCAGCCTGGGTTTAGTTACTGGTGAACGCTCCCTTCACACTGTCCCCCATCAAACACTCCCAGGACAGGGGGCAGCCTGGGTTTAGTTACTGGTGAACGCTCCCTTCACACTGTCCCCCATCAAAAACTCCCAGGACAGGGGGCAGCCTGGGTTTAGTTACTGGGGAAAGCTCCCTTCACACTGTCCCCCATCAAACACTCCCAGGACAGGGGGCAGCATGGGTTTAGTTACTGGTGAACGCTCCCTTCACACTGTCCCCCATCAAACACTCCCAGGACAGGGGGCAGCCTGGGTTTAGATACTGGGGAAAGCTCCCTTCACACTGTCCCCCATCAAACACTCCCAGGACAGGGGGCAGCCTGGGTTTAGTTACGGGGGAAAGCTCCCTTCACACTGTCCCCCATCAAACACTCCCAGGACAGGGGGCAGCCTGGGTTTAGTTACTGGGGAAAGCTCCCTTCACACTGTCCCCCATCAAACACTCCCAGGACAGGGGGCAGCCTGGGTTTAGATACTGGGGAAAGCTCCCTTCACACTGTCCCCCATCAAACACTCCCAGGACAGGGGGCAGCCTGGGTTTAGTTACTGGGGAAAGCTCCCTTCACACTGTCCCCCATCAAACACTCCCAGGACAGGGGGCAGCCTGGGTTTAGTTACTGGGGAAAGCTCCCTTCACACTGTCCCCCATCAAACACTCCCAGGACAGGGGGCAGCCTGGGTTTAGTTACTGGGGAAAGCTCCCTTCACACTGTCCCCCATCAAACACTCCCAGGACAGGGGGCAGCCTGGGTTTAGTTACTGGGGAAAGCTCCCTTCACACTGTCCCCCATCAAACACTCCCAGGACAGGGGGCAGCCTGGGTTTAGATACTGGGGAAAGCTCCCTTCACACTGTCCCCCATCAAACACTCCCAGGACAGGGGGCAGCCTGGGTTTAGATACTGGGGAAAGCTCCCTTCACACTGTCCCCCATCAAACACTCCCAGGACAGGGGGCAGCCTGGGTTTAGATACTGGGGAAAGCTCCCTTCACACTGTCCCCCATCAAACACTCCCAGGACAGGGGGCAGCCTGGGTTTAGTTACTGGGGAAAGCTCCCTTCACACTGTCCCCCATCAAACACTCCCAGGACAGGGGGCAGCCTGGGTTTAGATACTGGGGAAAGCTCCCTTCACACTGTCCCCCATCAAACACTCCTTGGACAGGGGGCAGCATGGGTTTAGTTACTGGGGAAAGCTCCCTTCACACTGTCCCCCATCAAACACTCCCAGGACAGGGGGCAGCATGGGTTTAGTTACTGGGGAAAGCTCCCTTCACACTGTCCCCCATCAAACACTCCCAGGACAGGGGGCAGCCTGGGTTTAGTTACTGGTGAACGCTCCCTTCACACTGTCCCCCATCAAACACTCCCAGGACAGGGGGCAGCCTGGGTTTAGATACTGGGGAAAGCTCCCTTCACACTGTCCCCCATCAAACACTCCCAGGACAGGGGGCAGCATGGGTTTAGTTACTGGGGAAAGCTCCCTTCACACTGTCCCCCATCAAACACTCCCAGGACAGGGGGCAGCCTGGGTTTAGTTACTGGGGAAAGCTCCCTTCACACTGTCCCCCATCAAACACTCCCAGGACAGGGGGCAGCCTGGGTTTAGATACTGGGGAAAGCTCCCTTCACACTGTCCCCCATCAAACACTCCCAGGACAGGGGGCAGCCTGGGTTTAGATACTGGGGAAAGCTCCCTTCACACTGTCCCCCATCAAACACTCCCAGGACAGGGGGCAGCCTGGGTTTAGTTACTGGGGAAAGCTCCCTTCACACTGTCCCCCATCAAACACTCCCAGGACAGGGGGCAGCATGGGTTTAGTTACTGGGGAAAGCTCCCTTCACACTGTCCCCCATCAAACACTCCCAGGACAGGGGGCAGCATGGGTTTAGTTACTGGGGAAAGCTCCCTTCACACTGTCCCCCATCAAACACTCCCAGGACAGGGGGCAGCCTGGGTTTAGTTACTGGGGAAAGCTCCCTTCACACTGTCCCCCATCAAACACTCCCAGGACAGGGGGCAGCCTGGGTTTAGATACTGGGGAAAGCTCCCTTCACACTGTCCCCCATCAAACACTCCCAGGACAGGGGGCAGCCTGGGTTTAGTTACTGGTGAACGCTCCCTTCACACTGTCCCCCATCAAACACTCCCAGGACAGGGGGCAGCCTGGGTTTAGATACTGGGGAAAGCTCCCTTCACACTGTCCCCCATCAAACACTCCCAGGACAGGGGGCAGCCTGGGTTTAGATACTGGGGAAAGCTCCCTTCACACTGTCCCCCATCAAACACTCCCAGGACAGGTACAGTAGAGTGACACATACAGAGTAAAGCTCCTTCTGAACTTTCTCAGTCAGCTGTATCGGCCTCACCACTGAAGACAGGCTTCCTAACGCAATAGCCAACATTCCCGTTTCACGCCTGACCTATCTTGTGACCAAGGCATCTTGGGCGACTTTATGAATTGCATTGACACTCAGCAGAAACAGGATTTGCCATGCATCTCCGAACCCAGCAACGTACCCCCATGCAAATCGAGCAATTTAAGCAAGATTGGGAACTGGAGTTGATCGTTGCTGGCTGATTTCTAAGCATTATAGAGAACTGCAAACTCCTTCTGCTGCCCAAGGGGCACCAGGAAGAGATCCACACCAACTCTTGCCCCTGGTCTGCAGGTCCAATATACTTGTGCAAACGTAAAGGTCCTTCCAGCTCGTGGCAGAGGAGACCACCTTAGCGGGAAGCATCATTGCTGGCATCGCAACCTTCCAGCCAATGGAAATCTGGCATCACTACCCATCTCAGTCCGCTCTCAGCCTGCACGTGCACACTAATCCAGTAGCTAGCTGAAGCAGTCAGGAACGTTCGGGTAGTTAATTCACCAGTTACAACAGTGTCACTTAAATCACACCACTTAACAGCACCACATCAACTGGGCTCCCACATCAGAAAAAGCACACTGGGCAATGCAGTAGCTGGATACAAAATTCACAGGCTATCACCTCAACAAAAGGGTGCAAACTCTCAGTGGTGGAACAGACTCTTTTCTCTCGAAAAGAGAAGCTTGAGGAAAAGACCTGATCGAGTACAGGCGGTTCTGACGTAATGCGGTAGTTCCATTTTCGTGTTGTAACAAAATCGCGCAATGGGCCGCGCGCTATTCAGCGTGATGGGGCTGGAATCGCATTACAGCCAACCCAGGTAAGCAAAGTTCGCGCTCTACAAATGACGGTCTAAATCCTTCACTTGCGTTAAAGCGAATTCGTGTTGAAGAAAGGTGCGTTATAGCAGAACTGACTGTATTTAAAATTCTGGAAGGGTGGACACAGAAAATGCTTCCATTGTTAGACCAGAACTTGGGAGCTGTCAGTTAAGGACAGTCACAATAAATGCAACAGGAGAAACCAGAGCGGGGGGGGGGAAGAGACATGGAACGTGCTCACGTACAGGTACACTGAAAGGGGGAGCTGAATAAAGAGCATGGGGGAGAGAGGAGGAGGAGGAGGAGTAATGTCAGCAACACTCTACATGGCCTTCATTAATCTGATCAAGGTTTCTGATTCAGTCATCAGTTGGGAAGTGCTGTGGAAGATCCAGTCAAACATTGGCTGTCTAGTGAAACTCATCAACATCCACCATCTCCTCCACAATAAGATGTTGGTGACTGTACTCACCAACGGTAATACAACAGAATCCTGAGGTCAAGACTGGGGTCGAGCAGGGATATGTCATCGCCCCCACCCTATTCTCCATCGTCATGCCACTGTTCTTCGTCTTATCAAGAACACGCTTCCTCATGATGTGGTCATTATCTATAGGATGGACGGAAAACATTTCACCCTCAACTGGTTGAAATTACTCTGCCATCAATGCAATAATGGCTGACCATCCAAATCCGTCCCCTATCCTGTTTTCCTCCCGCATACCCTTTGACCCCTTTAGCCCCAAGAACTGTATCTAACTCCTTCTTATAAACATTCAAATCTTTGGCCTCAACCACTTTCTGTGGCAGAGGATTCCCCAGGCTCCTCACTTTCTCATCTCCGCCCTGTGCGGCCACCCTGCATCCTTACGAATGTGACCCTGGTTCTGGACTCTGTGCTCATCACATACATTCTTCCTATTAGAATTTCATAGCTTTCGAAGATAGTCCTACCTGATCCAGTCTCTCTTCATACGTCAGTCTTATCATCACAGAAATCAGTCTGGTAAACCTCTGTTGCACTCTCGCCATAGCTAGAACATACCTCCTCAGATAAGGAGACCAAAAAAAAGATCCAGGTGTGGTCTCACCAAGGCCGTGTATAATTGCAGCAAGAATTGGGAAAGGTGAGCTAGAGGATTGTAAAAAGGACCTGGGACGGTCATGAAAGTAGAGGGGTGGACCAGTGAGAGAAATAGCGATGTAGTGCACCACAACTCCAGAGATACAATCACCTCAGAGACCGGGAAGATAGAGCAGCTGATCTCAACTCAGTCCAAGTCGACACGAAAAGATAAACAGTTGCCGCCTGTCCGCTAAACAGCAGCGGCCTCTTTGGCTTGGTCTCGCCCACATCAATGCTGAGAGAATTGCGAAGGAGACAGGTGCAGCGTCATCTGCAAATATGGCAGAATACCGAATGCTTCAGGACCAGAAGGGCAGGCAGGTGAGGGGGATGCAGGAGAGATGGTTCCTACTTTCAGGATTGGAGTTTGACCGAGATGAGCAGGAATCTCTTCACTCGGAGGGTGGAGCTTTGCTGGAGTTCTGTCCCCCAGAATTCACTCAGCGCACCTGTTCAAGACAGAGCTTCTGGATATTAAAGATGTCAAGGGATACAGGGACGGTACAAGAAAATGCCATTGAGGCAGAAGTTCAGCCCTGGCAGAGCAGGCTCGAAGGGTTGAATGGCTCTTGGTGTCTTTATTGGTGTGGGCGGGCCAGCATTTATTGCCCACTTCTAAATGCCCGGTGGGTCAACCACATTTCTGTGGGTCTGTTGTCACTTGCAGGCCAGACCAGTCAAGAGTCCTTCCCGAAAGGTCTTCAGTGAATCAGATCAGTTTCTCTGACAATGGTCATCATCAGGCTCTTAGTTCCAGATTTGTTTTGATTGGTTTCAAATTCCACCAATTGCCATCGCATGATTGGAACCTGGGTCCCCAGAACATTACCTCACACTCTGGATTAATAGTCTAGCGACAATACCACTGGGTCACCACCCCCCCCCTCTTGTTTCTATTATCCGTACAGCAGACTGTCAGGGCTGAATGGCTTACACCCCTCTCAGAAGCTGACGCTCTTCGGTACCACCAGCTCCATCAAAGCACTGAAGGAACACACTGCAGTCTGAGTTTAACATGGGGAGAGGCTACTGAGGGCACGTTCCGAATATGGTATGTTTCAGAGTTGCCCAGATGAATCCCTCGGTGAAGGGCTTAAGCGTCGACTCTCCTGCTCCTTGGATGCTGCCTGACCGGCTGTGCTTTTCCATCAAATCCCTAGGATCGGAGTGAAGCCGGATAGCAGACGCTGGAGGACATTGTACTAGACGCAGCTGTACTGCCTCGTGAACCTTGTGCGCCCAGCTACAAGAGCAGGCCAAGCTTCAGCTTCACGGCTGGTTTAGAAAGAACGCCACCACGCTTCAAGCGGCAGCCTCGAATCTGCGCTCATGTCCCTTGAGCTAGGCTTGAGCCTACAAGCTGCGGTTGCTGGGGTGACAGCACTCAGCCACAGCGGCTACCAGGAAAAACACTGCACTGGCTGAGCAGCAATTTAACAGCCAGGGTTGAGTCAACAGCAGTGTACACGGCACAAGGTGCGAGCCCTGACCTGCCGAGCTATCAAGAGTGGCACACGGGCAGCCAACATTACCATGGGTCGTTGCATTTTGTGTAGGAGGTTTGAGCCACACGTTGCCTTAAAGGCTGCTGAGATATAGGGCCTGAATGAATGCTGTCAGCGCTTGGAAACTGTACAGGGGACTACTTTAAGGGAAAACAGGAAAACAACACAGTCTAGAGGGAGACACGAGAAGGAAAAACAAGTATGCTAAAAGAAAGGATGCCTTGCTGTCAGGAGAATGTTCGCAAAGAGGATTTAACGTACAACAGCACAAAAGGCGAGGATAATACAAGAGCCAAGCAAAGTTCAGCTATCAGAATTTGGGATTTAAGTAATTCAGACATTCATGGGATGGAGGCAGAGACTGTCCACACTAAACTGGAAAGCTCTGCTAACAGGTAAAACATCGTCAAGGGTGTCCAAAGAAATATGTAATGCTGTTCAAAATCAGTTTGTACCCCCCAAGGGGAAAAGCTCTACCTCACACAAAGAAACCAGATGGGGTCATCGGACGTGGTAAGGGACAGCATAAAACTAAAGGGGCTTAAAAAAAAACAAAGGACAGGAGAGATCCTGCAGAACGGGACTACAAAGGGCCCTAAAGCAGCTTAAAGTGGCTAAAAAGATTGATGAAAGCAAATTTGCAAGGGATATAAAGGACAAGAAGAGGAGATTTTATAGTTATTATAAAAGGAAAGCAGCTGGTTAAGAGCATTATTGGCCTAGTGAAGGCAGAGAGTGGGGATATTGTCAATGACCATGGGGAAATGACAGACACGCTGAACGATTAATTTGTTTCAGTATTTACAGCACTAGATGAGGACAGTTTGCTCAAAGTCCCAAAGAAATTAGAGGGAGGATCAGGGTCAGGGTCTAAATAAGTAAATCATCAAAAATGGGGAAACTAATGGGCTGAAGAGTGACAACCCCTCAGGAGCTGAGAGTTTCAATGCACAGGTGTTAAAGGCAGTAAGAGGGCACACTGCCGATGCTCTAACCATAACCTTTCAGAGTTCCCCAAATCAGGATTGGAAATTTGCTCATGTCATACTGATCTCTAAGGCGGCTGACAGAGGGAAAGCAGGGATTTACAGACCAGTTAGCCTGACATTTGTGGTGGGCAAACTGTTGGAGTCTATAAATCAAGGATAAAGCAACTGATCACCCCAAGGAAATTTAGCTAATCCAGGAAAATCAGCATGGATTCACCAAGGATAGGTCACGCCTGACAAAGGTCAGTTTTCTTTTTGGACAAGTGACAAAGGTAAGTCTACCAATAAAATTAAGTGGACGGATGTTGTTTTAGATCGATTCCTAGAAGACTATCAAAGGTCACTCAGAAGAGACTGTTAGCTAACATGGAACTAACGGCAAATTAGTGTCATGGATAGCAAATTGTTGAGTGGCAGGAATGAGAGAGTAGGAATAATGGCTCAGTCCTCAAACTGGCAGGACATGACACTAGTGGTGTCCTGCAGGGATCTGTGTGGGGACCTCAATTATTCACAATATTCACTAACACCACAAAATTGGGCAGAATTGGAGAGAGGGCTGATGACAGCATAAAATTACAACAGGATATTGATAGGATTAGGTGAAAAGACAGAGCTGTGGCAGATGGGTTATAACATAAGCAGGTGAGAGATTATCGATTTCAGACCAAAAACGGGTAGATCAGGATTACTTTTTAATTATAAAAAGGTACAAAATTAAAAAGTGCATGTCCAACAAGATTTGGCGATTCAGGTCCACAGCTCTTTAAAACAGCATGAACAGGTGCAGAAAATAGTCAAGGTGGTGAATGGAATGCTAGCCTGTATATCTAAAGGGCTGGAGCAGAGGGATCCAGACATTACACTGCAGTTATACAAATCCTAGTTAGACCCCAGTTCAAATACTATGAGCAGATCTGGCCAGCACACCTTAGGAAGGATGTTTTGACCCTGCAGGGAGTTCAGTGCATGTTTGCAAGAATGATACCTGGCCTTCAGGGGTTAAGCTATGAGGGGAGATTAAACAAATCAGGCCTTTATTCTCTGGAATTTAGAAGGTTAAGGGGTGATCTAACTCAAGGTCTTCAGGATATTAACAGGGAAAGATATGAACGATTCCCACTGGTTGAAGATTCTTGAATCAAAGGGCATTACTGAGAATTAGGGTCAGGCAATTCAGCAGAAATGTTTGAAAATACTTTGACATGCAAAGCGTAGAGGAGGTTGAGAACTGTCTTCCTCAGATGGCAGTCAATGTGAATTCAACTGTTAAATTTAAACCTGAGATAGAGAAATTTTTATTCAGCAAGGATACCAAGGGATTTGAGCCCAAGGCAGGCAGATGGAGTTAGGTGACAGATTAGCCATGATCTCACTGAATGGTTTACTCCTGTTCTTATAACTGCAGCCTCACCCCATTTCAAACTCTCACCCCCCAGCAGGGGAAGATTTCAACTGAGGATAAGAGTTGTGATCCCTGTGTTCAGAAAGATGGAAATGCATAGAGTCTGGGAAAAGTATGGATTTAAATGCAAGATTTTTTATTTAAAGTGAGAGCCAGCACTTCCCCAACAGCCCCTTGAACAGGTTGGCTGTGAGCTGCCCGACTACACCAAGCAGTCCATGGCACCACGCAAGGTGGCTTCAGTATCACTCAGCGCACACTGGATCATAAATCCTTGGAAATCGTAAACTGCTCCACTGGGAAAGCAGGAATAGCTGCAATACAATCAATATTGCCACAGGCAGAGAGATTTACTCAGCATTGAATACTATGCTGTTCCCTGTCCTGGGATGGTGACAGAGTACAGGGTGTTTTACTGTTACCATAGAGGGAACAGAGGCAGCTTTTCTCAATATCTAACTCTGTGCTGTCCCTGACCTGGGAGTGTTTGATGGAGGACACTGTAGAGAGAGCTTTATTTGGTAACTACCCGCCCTGTGCTGTCCCTATCCTGGGAGTGTTGGATGGGGACGGTGTTGAGTCAGCTTTAATTTCTTTAACTTTCAGTTGAAAAGAGTAGAGAGCGCTTTTCTTGGATCTAACCCTATGTGCACCTTTTTAACCAAGAATCTCAAGTCAGTCTGACCACACTCCCAAGATCAAACAACTTGCTGAATCTCAGACAGGGCGATCTAGGTGAAGGGGTCAGGGCCCTAAAAGCGCAAGAGCAAGATGACCAGAAGAGGGACACTTTGCTGTGAGCAAGCTCACTCCACCCATCATTGGAGTCCACACGAAGTCAGGAAGGGCAAGGTAAAAGCAATGAAGTCCAACTGAATAACTGTGTGCCCCTCGCCCACAAACCATACCCCATCTGCATGTTCATGGATACCTCTACAAGGCAACTTCCCCGTTGCCACATGCTGTGCCACAATTGCGAGATGATTTTTTTACTGTGTCAACCATCACAGGGTCATTTCTGGGCTTGTGATTCATTGGCACAATGCAGCAAATTTCACAACCGTCACTGAACACACGCTGCTCTCTTTTACAACAGACGCAACTTCAGCTTGTCAAGTGAGAGGGGCAACTCAGTAACAGAGGGACTTGCACACACTCAGTTTGTCATCTCAATGGAATGGAAGTCAGGAGATCTTAAAAGCCCTTACCTCTGGGCTGTCTTTATTACGAGATGCACAGTGAGACCGTCTTTAATGCCATGCTGGTTGAGTGTATCTCCATCCTTCAGTATCTTCCCTGCGAATATGAGAACCAACTGTTCCTGTTTAGCTTTGAATCGTTTAGAGATTTCATTTTTAAACTGAAGGGATAAAAGAGGGGAAAAAAAAACATAAATGGCATGCAAATATTCTGCCCATTCATTAAGATCTCAGAATTGTTACTGCTCAGAAGGCCCACTGATTTTGCACCAGCTCTCCAAGTGAGCATTACGACTTGGTGCCATTTCCGTTATCTTTTCCCATAACCCCATACCTTGGTTCTAGTTCAATAATCATTCAATGCCCTCTTCAACTTACAGACAGTGTCCCCCTGCATCAAACACTCCCAGGGCAGGGACAGCACAGAGTGAGATATACACTTCCCACACTGTCCCCACATCAAACACTCCCAGGGCAGGGACAGCACAGAGTGAGATATACACTTCCCACACTGTCCCCACATCAAACACTCCCAGGGCAGGGACAGCACAGAGTTAGATATACACTTCCCACACTGTCCCCACATCAAACACTCCCAGGGCAGGGACAGCACAGAGTGAGATATACACTTCCCACACTGTCCCCACATCAAACACTCCCAGGGCAGGGACAGCACAGAGCGAGATATACACTTCCCACACTGTCCCCACATCAAACACTCCCAGGGCAGGGACAGCACAGAGTGAGATATACACTTCCCACACTGTCCCCACATCAAACACTCCCAGGGCAGGGACAGCACAGAGTGAGATATACACTTCCCACACTGTCCCCACATCAAACACTCCCAGGGCAGGGACAGCACAGAGTGAGATATACACTTCCCACACTGTCCCCACATCAAACACTCCCAGGGCAGGGACAGCACAGAGTTAGATATTGAGAAAAGCTCAACTTACAGACAGAGAACTTCAAACTATTTGCAGTGTGAAAAAGATTTTCTCACATCACATGCACCTTGTTTACAAACCACAAAATGTGCACCCTCTCGTTCTTCATCCTTTTACAAACAGGAAGTGTAATCTGGATCCTCTCATGTTTTGAAATAAAGTTCTCAACAAAATCTCCTTTCACCCTTCTTTTCTTCAAAGAGAGGAGTCTCAATTTCCCCAATCTGCTCTCATAACTGAAGGTTGTTATCCATGAAAAATTTCTTGTAAACACCTCCTGCACTCACCTCTTTCCTGTAGCATGACACCCAGAACTCGACACTGTAGTCCAGCTGAGGTCAAAGGAGCATCCTGTACAGGTTCAGTATAACTTTCCTGCTACTGTACTCTATCCCCTTCTTTATAAAGCCTAGATACTGCATTCTTTCTTAAATTCACTCTCACCTCTCTTACTACCTTTAATGACTTACACACATAAACACCAAGGTCTTTATATTCCTGCACAGCCTACATTTTATGGCTGACCTGTTTGAGTTTCAAATTCCACATTATTTTTGATTCCCTTGCCTCACAAGAATCTGTCAATCTCAAACTTGAAAATATTCAGTGACACTTGTCTCCAAGGCCTTCTTTGGCAGAGATTTAAAGTCGCACAGCCCTGAGAGGGAAAAACTCACCTCTGGCATAAAAGAGCAACCCTGAAGCAGTGCCCCCTGGTTGCAAAGGGGCAACCATCACTTTCAGACCCACTTTGCTCGAGACCACTCAAGATCTTAAATATTCCAACCAAGTCATCACTCACTCTTCTAAACCACAGCCTGTCCAATCTCACCTTGGAATGCAACCCGTTCACTCCAGCTATCAATCCAGTAAATATTTTTCTAATCCCCTTGAACACATACATTCCTCTTTAAATGAGATGACCAAAACTACACATGGATTTGAGAAGTGACCTTGCAATGCTCTGTAGAAATAAAACAAAGACTCCTAACTTGTGTGTGTAATAAATGCTGATAAAGGATTGTGGCTCTCATCAAGTCTCAGTTACCAGCTGAAGCTGAGCACTAACTCTGTGGTAACTCCTACTCTGAAGTACTGAGATTTCTCTGCACCATGGAATTCTGCAGTTGTTCTCCATTTAAGTCACATTCTGCTTTTTAATTCTTCTTGCCAAACAACTTTAGCTATACCCACACCATACTCAGATGGAAAATGTCAGATTATTGCTCACTCACTCAACCCACCACTACCTGCAACCTGCTTACACCCTCGGCATAATGTACTTTCCTACTAACCTTGGTGTCATTTGCAAATTTAGGCACCACACCTTCACTCCCCTCATCTTTGCTATAGAAGCACAGAATCCCTACAATGAGGAAGCAGACCATTTGGCCCATCGGGTCCAGATCGACCCTCGGAAGAGCATCCTATTTCCCTGCCCAATCCCTGTAACCCTGCATTTCCCATGGCCAATCCACCCTAACCTGCACATCTCTGAGCACTATGGGACAATTTAGCATGGCCAATCCACCCTAACCTGCACATCCCTGGGCACTACGCGACAATTTAGCATGGCCAATCCACCCTAACCTGCACTTCCCTGGGCATTATGGGACAATTTAGCATGGCCAATCCACCCTAACCTGCACATCCCTGGGCATTATGGGACAATTTAGCACGGCCAATCCACCCTAACCTGGGGGAGGAAAGCCACACACAAATGAGGGAGAACGTGCAAACTCCACACACAGGCTGAAACTGAACCCATGTCTCTGGCGCTATGAGGCAACAGTGCTAACCACTGAGCCACCCTGAATACAAACTACAAAAAGCTTCAGGACTGATCACATCATGCCAAAGAAAAACAGGGAATAAAGGTTTCTTGGTAAACAAAAAAAAAGTGGCAAATCTCCCCACAAAAAAATCAGCAAGATTCCACTCTAAGGCCTGATCGCATTTCCAGCCTCAGTCAATTTGGGGTGGAAGAGCTGGCCTGCAGAAGCCAGAGTTGAAAAGTTGGCAAAAATCTCCCTCCCCAAACCAGTGACCCAATAGGGCAAGAAAGACTTGCTTTATAAAATGCCTTGCAGCACCTCAACCTCTGAATGTTGGCACAGCAAGCTCCCAAAGCAGCAATGAGTTCTGCACAAGACCCACTGCTCAGCTTCCAATCAATCACATGGTCAGCAGGGCTCACTGTATTGCAAGTTACGATAGGAAAGAGTTCAGCAAAGAAGCGTAATTATGCCAGACTCAACCAGACGCACATGAACATGCTCAAAAGCATTCAGAAACCAGTGTGTAACTGATGCTAGATAACATGTACTACTCTGACAGTGTGTTCCTTCCTTGAAGTGGGAAAAAGGTTCTATCTGGACTCCACTCGTGAGTCCAGGAGTCACACCTCCCATCAATGCGACCTCTGGCTACACAAAGGAAACCTGCAGTGAACTTCAAGAGAAAAGACTCCATGCCCCACGTAAGATCCAGAATTAGCGATTTTTGAGAAGAATTGTAGCTCAGATTGAGGTTCTGGATGTAGGTTTGCTCGCTGAGCTGGAAGGTTCATTCCCAGATGTTTCGTCACCTTACTAGGTGACATTTTCAGTGGGCCTCAGTCAAAGCACTGCCGATAATTCCTGCTTTGTATTTATATGTTTGGGTTTATTTTGGTCGGCGATGTCATTTCCTGTGATGTCACTTCCTGTTCTTTTTCTCGGGGGTGGCAAGTGGGGTCTAACTCGATGTGCTTGTCGAGTTAGACACCACCTACCATCCCTTGAGAAAAACAGGAGATGACATCACCAACCAAAAGAAACCCAAACATAAATATAGAGCAGGAATTATCGGCAGTGCTTTGACTGAGGCCCACTGAAGATGTTACCTAGTAGGGTAACGAAACATCTGGGAATGAACCTTCCAGTTCAACGAACAAACCTACATCCAGAAGTTCCAGAATGTAATAGTCGACAATAGAGACAGATCCCTCAGTTACAAAACACATCAACAGAATGTAAATACAGTTGAAAATTAACGTGCTAGGTCTCTGGATTTTGCTGTGCCACATGGCAAGCTTTCATTTTTATTCTGTAAATCAAGGAGATCTGTGATTTTTGATTTGAAACTCTGATAATTGCAAAAAACTTTTCATTATCTACTTTCCTTTGTTTTAATGTTGGTCCATAACTGTACTTTGAATGATTACTGGTTTGATTTGTATTTATTTTAATTAACCTGCTCAAACACGTTATGACGCACCTTGGAGGGCAGATGGAACTGGAACCAAAGTTTCTGACCCAGAGGCAGGGACACTACCACCACAGTGCAAGAGCCCTTATAAGAACAGAGTTGAAAACATCACAGGCATTGATCCCTTTACTCCACTCAATTCCTGTGGTCAGTAACTGTCCTTTGATTTTATCGACCTGTTTAGATGTCCCATGACTTATGACACATCGATGGCCATAACATGCTGAGGCTGGACTTGAACTGGGCCTTCTACTCCAGAAGTAGGAACAATACCCGAGTCAGAAGACCGCTCCTAACTTAACCTGCATACATGTTGCCATGATGAATGTTCAGTAAACTAAACCAATCAGCTGTCGAACAACCTGATTACCTGCTTTAGGGGATAAATGCCAGTCAGGGCTCTACAGAAACTAACCCAATGTCCTGGCAGCCGAACAATGTTATTTTCTCTTTAAGCTGTCCCTCTCCAAATTCCCTTGAACTAAAAGGGTCCTTGGCTATTTCAGAGGGTAGTTAAGAGTGAATTGACAACACTAGACTGGCTGGGAATGCATGCTGCGAGGAGGATGCTAGAAGGCTTGAACTGGCAAAGTGAATGGGTTACAACAGCAAATGGAATGGAATGTAGCCAAGTGTGATGGGTACAAACAAAGGCAGAATATTTCTTAAAGGGTGAGAGTTTGGGATGTGTGGGTACCTGAACAGACCTAAGAATCCATTCCGTGAATCACTAAAGGCTAATCTGGAGGTGAGGCAAAGCGAGGCTGAGGTTTGCTGACCTTTAGAGGATTGGAGTACAGAAATAAAGCTGTCATCCTGCATTTGTATAGCACCCTGGTGAGACCTCACCTGGGTGTCACGCACTGTTCTCTCTTCTTATCTAAGATAGGATATACTGGCCACAGAGGGAGTGCAATGGAGGTTCACCAGATTAACACTTGGGATCACCTCATGACAAGAGACTGAGAAGACAGACCCTGCAGAAATTCAAATTCAAAATTCAGGCAGCACCTTCCAAACCCACCACTTCCATTGAGGACGACTAGGGCAACTGATACAGGCTAGTTCCCCTCTCCACCCTGACTTGGAAATAAGTCTCTGGGTCAAAATCTTGGAAATCCCTCCTGAAGGGCACTGCAGGTCAACCCACAGCAGGTGGTCCAAAAAGGCAGCTCACCACCTTCTCAAGGGCAACTAGGGACAGGCAATAAATGCTGGCTCAGGCACTGATGCTCACACCCCACACATGACTTTTTAAAAATTCCACTGAGTTATAGCACGGACTCTATGGTCCAAAGGGCTTTTTATATGTTGCTGTACAATTCAGTTTCAAAGAATGATGGGTGACCTCATCGAAACATAAAATTCTTCACGGCATAGGGTGGATATCGATAGGATGTTTCCCCAAACCAGGTACAGGCCGTTCGAGAGAGATACAGAGGAATTTCTTCACAGAAGTTGATGGGTCTGTGGAATTTTCTACCCTAGAGTGCTGTGAATGTCCAGTCACTGAACAGATTCTCGAGGGAAACAGTCAATGGCATCGAGGGAAACGGGGATTGTGTGGCCAAGTGACAGTGTGGTTGATGAGTAGCCATACATCATGAAGATGAGTGAGAAACCTTTAAAATTCAGCTGAGGATAACTTTTTAAAAAAGCAATACCGGGGGAGAAGATGAAATTTGACAGTAAGCTCGTTAGTAATATAAAGGAAGATTGCAAGAGTTTTTAAGACAGATAAAAAAAGGTGAGAGAGGGGCAAGCATGGACACTGGAAAACAAGACTGCAGAAGTAGCAATAGAGAACAAAGATGGACAGAGAAAGAGTCCGCAGAAGGACTTGGACAGACAGGTTGGGTGAGTGGGCAAGTAAGTGGCAGATGGAATACAATGTGGGAAAGTGCGAGGTTGTAAATTTTGGTCAGGAGAGGTGTAGACTATTTTCCAAATGGGGAAAGTCTTCAGAAATCTGATGGACAAAGGGATTTGGGAGTCCTGGTTCAGGGTTCTCTTGTATGGCATGCAGGTTGGCTGGCAGTTAGGATAAAGCCAAATGTAATGTTAGCATTTATTTCAAGATGGCTAGATTACAAAAGCAGAGATGTACTGCTGACATTGCACAAGGCTTTGGTCAGACTGCATTTGGAATATGGTTTTGAGCCCCATATCCAAAGAGGTATGTGCTGGCATGGCGGGGGGGGGGGGGTCCCAGAGGATGTTTACAAGAATGATCCCGGGGATAAAGTTGGCTTGTCTTATGAGAAGCTGTTGAGTGCTCTGGATCTGTACTCAATGGAGTTTAGAAGGATGAGGAAGGGGATCTCACAAACTTATAGAATACTCAGAGGCCTGAATAGAGTAGCTGTTTCCACCAGCAGAAGACTAGGACCTGAGGGCACAGCTCAGAGTGAAGAGACAACCCTTTAAAATTGATGTGAGGAATTTCTTCAGCCAGAGGGTGGGGAATTAATCATGGAACGTGTTGCCACAGAGAGCTGTAGAGGCGAAGTCATTGAATGTATTTAAGGTAGAGATGGATATGGCTCCTCATTGATGGGGTTGAGAAACATATCAGCCGTGATCGAATTCTGTTCCTATATTGTCCGTTCTTATGATCTAACTGAATGGCAGAGCTGACTCAATGGGCTGAATAGCCTACACTTTTTTTTTACTTACCTTTGAATATAATCAGCTCCATAATGGGTTTGGGTCACACATGGGGCTAGTCTGGGTAAGGACGGCAGAATTCTGACCCCCCCCCCCCCCCGCCCCCAACAGGGGGCATAATGGGGATTTTAACCACAATCAAATCAATGATGGTTGTCACGGTCACCATCACTGAAACTGGTCTCCAATTCTAGATTTCACTCACAGTAAAATTCCACCAGCTGCTGGGGTGTTGTGTGTACCCAGGTCTCCAGAGAATTTGGGTAAACCTCCGACGGTGCCGAACTCCCTGGCTATTGCAGTGGCCTGCATCACACACTCACAAGTGACTGAGAGGCACGAGTGCAATGTACTGTGCTACAGCTGGAGAAAGGCATCTAATAATGAAAACACAGAAGGAAAAGAAAAAGACCGAGTCTGCTCTATGCCAAGTGAAATAGACGGGAATGATGGGGACTATGAGTGGGTAACAAAGTGACTGGCATGGAACTGGTTCCATTATATATGTGTGCACATGTCTGTACGGGTGTTGGGAGAGGGTCATACAACAGAAATTGACAACTGTTCAAGTGTGGATGGCTATGCCAACTGTTGGTACTTCAAACTAACATGTTAGCTCCTGGTCTAGGGCTCTAGAATGGCACAGACATCACAAGGGTATTGTTTTACCAACATGCTTTCATCCAACCCCACAGTTCAAACTTGAAACTGCATCCCTCCCTGGTCCCAGGTGCACGGTGAACATCATACGGTCATACACTGCGCTCACATAAAGAAGTCCAACAAATTGAACAAGCTTAGTTGATCACCACCCAGAGCTTGAATGGCTCCAATTCAGGCAATGACACATGAAGAAAGGAACAGGAGTAACCATGAACTGAGCGCACACACAGCACATTTTATTTAAAAAAAAAACCCTGGACTGCAAAATCAATTCTCTGTTTCAAAACAGAGGGAATAGCGTTTTGAATTTTGACAACTGAATCAAAAATAGGATCTGAGGAGCACCTCAGTCGTGCCTGCAAGAGAATGTGGCAGTATTTTTTAAAAATTAGATTCAAATCAGCAGCAGATGGCACTTGGTTGGATATGACTGAGATGAAAACAGTATCAAAGGACCAGGAGGCCATTCAGCCCCTTGAGATTGTTCTGTCATTCAACCAGATCACAGCTATTCTGTATTTTAACCCCAACTGCTCGCCTTGATTCACTAAACCTGTACAGCATCTGAACTGACAAAAGTCTATTGTTAGCAGGTTTGAAATTTCCAACTGACATCCCCATCACCTCAGCTTTGTCACAGGAGGGAGTCCCAGATATCCACTCCCACTGGCGCAAGGAAGTGCTTTCTGTCACCCACCCTGACCGGCCTGGCTCACACTTGTAAGCTGTAAAAAGGTCGACAGCTTTTTTTTTAAAAACATCTGGTTCAGGGGTCTCAAGGTTTATTACACTCATGGGCTGCTGCACACACTGTACTCAATGAGATAGACCACTGCTTGCCTGGAATGAAAGGGACAGTTCACAAAGATCCATGGGTGATGAAGTGGTTCAGACAGCAGAAAGGGCATCCCACTTGATGGCCCAGGTCCCTGCAATGCCACTTGCTTCTCGGAGTCTCAGTCTCTACCCAGCCACACTCTGAAACTGGTCAATGCCCCAGAGAGGAACAAACAGGGCATGTACGTGGGGTAGATGAGGACCTCATGGCAGACAGATCAAACTTCACCATGCTCCTTCCAAGTCTCACTCAGACAGGCACGGAAACCCATCCTCGAGGAGCAGATCAACATTTGTGAACTTCACCACCTGACAGGAAGGTCATCGAGCTGCTGTGGCAGGAGCCGGCCCAATATTGCAGGGACAAACCAGCAAAGCAACCAGATTTTACAGATGAACTCAATCAAGAAAGAGATCTGTCACTTGCACCAACCTCTGATCTTTGCAGAGAAGGGACTGTGCTGAAGGGTAGAGGGGGGTTCTGGAGCAGAGGAGCTGTCTGACAATGCATGGAAAACAAACTCTCATGTGACTAGGGAGAACTCTCAGGACAGGAATCCCAGCATGATGCTACTGTAGGAATGACCAGCTGAAATATCACATCCAAGAGCTGGCAGCGGGTACTCAGACACCCATGTGCAGAGGGGATACAGGGTGAACAAGTCACAATGCACTGGGCTCAACAGCCTCCATAGATCTGCTACTGGTCCCATACTTTACACAGTTCCTTGCTTCAGGATTTCAATGCAATTCTGCCCAACACACATGGGCAACCTAATTCTCCTGCAAATACACATTCCTTCGGCCCTGTGTGTGTGGGTTAACCAAAAACACAATCACCGTACCCGATCAATGCCCACCTAATCATCTCCCACTGATGCAAATGTACTGGGATAGGCAAAGCACATTCCCGCTCAGTGTGCAGAGCAGGAGCATCAGTCATTCACTGGACACTACATGACATTCTATGCATCGCAAAACTATTTTAGAAACTGTAGAAATGAATACATCTTGTCGTAAGGAGGAAGACATCGATAGTGAGCAATGTACTGCTTCTGCACCATCACCACTTGATGTCTGAAAGATTCCACAACAGTAAAAAGAAAACCATAATGCGTAAGTTGCAGTTCCTGCATTTAAGTACATTCATGGGACGTGGGCATCAACAACTGGGCCAGCGTTTTCTGCCCATTGTAGCTGCCCCTTGATCCGAGTGGCTTTCTAAGGCCATTTCCAGAAGGCAGTTAAGAACCAACCACACTGCTGAGAGTCTGGGGTCATGCGTAAATCAGACCGGATAAAACAGACAGAAAAGGCATGTGATAATCAACAGTGTCACCATTCGGTTAGCTCGATTCTACAATTTTATTGAGCTCAAAGTATCATACTCTGCCATGGTGAGATTCAAACATGTAAATTTGAAGAGATGTGCTGGTCCTTCTTGTGGAGACGGAGTTATTTTGGGTCAGAGGTTGTGATATCGGATTCCCTCCACAAATGAGGACCATGTCACTTTGTTCAGAATTCACTCTCTTTCTCTTTCCACTGATGCTGAGCATTTCCAGCATTCTGCATTTTGGCGCCTGCAGGCCTCTCCCAGCTTTTAATACATCCCCTGTGCCCCAAAATATATTCATGCGATACAGCATCTTCCCCAAAAGCAGTTTGCAGCTAAAATGCCTGTAAAATGCACGCAGTCATCATGTAACAACCAACCTGCACACAGCAAGATTCAACAAATACAATGCAGCACTCCCTCAGCCCTGCTGAGCGCACCAGTCTGGAGGTTTGTCAGGCTGGTGACTTGGGGACCTAACCTAACAGCGTTCTGACTTAGAGGTGAACCTCAGCTGACTTTTCAGTGGTGCCCAAGCAATTGACACTGTTCAGGTTTGCTACCTGGCTGATCACTGGACACACTAGCATCATATTGTTACTGGCGTGGTTTCACTCGAGGGGGCAAACGAGCAGGCTGAGGGAGAAAACATTAACAGGGCAAAACAGAGCAAAGTCCACTGACAACTACCACTGTACGTTACTCAGGCTGTGATGAATGTTGGGGATGTGGTCACACTTCAGGTCTGGAACTTGAGCGTAGGTCTCAGACAGCAGCACAACTGCCAAGACAAGACTGAATTCTCTGAAAGGTGCTGCCCGAGAGTGCGGAGGAGGAAGGTTCTATCAAAGCTTTTGAGGGGGGAAAAGAATGCAACCCCAAAAAAAACGAAGAGGACATGGGTTTACAGTGAGTAGCACAAACAGTGCACTGCTCATTCAGGAAGCCAGTACAGATCCGATGAGCTGCATGGCCCTCCACCTGCAATGTAAACATTCAGTGATGAACACCAGCACATACTGGAGTGACAGCTCTCTAAGGAGCCCTTATCATCAGACTTTCAGAAGAACACGAAGGCCATGGAGACTAGTCAGAGCTAGTCTAAAGTAAGGGATGTTTTCTAGATACATTAGAAGGCATTTTTCACTGGATTAAAAACATAAGATACAAAGAATCAGTGATCAATGCGCAAAGTAACTGGAGACAATAAATTTAAAACTCAGCACCACAGGAGGGAAGAGTTCATATTTCTTGAGGAAGTGATGTAAGCAATCACTTTGGAAGAGCAGATTAAACCCTGAAGCAGAATTCCAGGAAGGAGAGGATGGAGACAGGAAATGGGAGTTGTGGGGAGTGCTCAGAAATGTCGGGCTGACTGGGACTAGGATTGAGTGTGGATTTACATGCACAGGTGCTGAACAGCATCCTTCTAGACTTCGGCATTACTTGAAGCTACTCAGTGCTGTTGCTGATGCCTTTCCAATAAGCACAATCTGCTATTTTACCGACAGTGAACAATGCACAGAAGGGTAGAGGTGAGTGTTGAAAAAGCACTTCATTCATACAATAAGATCTTAGTACTTTGATAACTGCATTTCTTCCAACGCTTTCCAAAAGCTCACACCTGAGCAAGAGACTTCATTTGAAGGATGTATCACAGGACTGTCACAATGAGCCACACAAAAATAACAGCTTGTCAAAATTCTGAAAAAAACCAAGTCCCACTGATCTCACCTTCCACCATCACCCCACTCTTCCCCCTCCTCCAAAACAGCACCACAAATCTTTCCCCTTTGAGTATTTCTGATTTCTCTCCCCCATCTTTTAAAAGTTCATGCTCCCACTGCCCTTTCAGGTAATATGCCCTGAATCACAATGACTCGCCTTCTCCTCAGTACCCGCCAACTTCTTCAATCCATGTTCCCCTCTAGTCACCAACCCACCCACACAGAGGAAACAGTTTCGCCCTCATTCCCTTGATTGAAACGGCACACTTGAATAGCTCGATGCAATCCTTCCCTTCACCTTCTCTGTTCTGAGATGAACAATCCCAGCATCTCCACAGGAACTAAAACCCCTCATCCATGGTCTTGCTCTGGGAAATGTCCCTCCAGACCCTCTCTAAGGCTCAACATCCTTCTTAAAGTGTGACACTAGAACTGCACATGATCCTCACCCTGGGGCCTAACCTGAGAAAGATTTAGCCTAGCCTCCTCGCATTTGGACTGTCTCTCTGCCAAGGATCGCAAAGTGGCTTTTTCAGACTTTTTTTTTGGAAACCTTGCCCTCCCACCTTCAAAAGATTCATGCTTGCCCATTCCAAGGTTCTTCTGTTCCTCAGGGCGCAGTTAATGCAAGATTTTAACTTTCACACAATTTATGGCCTGTACTAAATCTGGATATAAAGGTGGCGCAGAGATCGGACTGACTGCGTCACTGACAAAAATGCACAAACTGCTTTGTTTTGTTGGGAGAAGCTCATCCTGGTCTTTCTGGTGCAACTTCACCAGTGATTAGAAACCTCTAAATTCTTAACAGGACTACACAGTGTAGTCATTGGAAGGATGCCCCTGCTCAAAGAGTCCAGACCAGGGGCTCATAGTTTAAGGATACAGGGTAGGACTGATATGATGAGATATGTCTTCACCCAGAGAGTGGTGAACCTGTGGATTTCTAAGCCACAAAAAGCAGCTGAGACCAAAACATTAAATGTTTTGGAAGACACAGTTATTTGGGCTAAAGGGGTCAAAGGGTTTGGGTGAGAAAGTGGGAATAGGACACTGAGTTGGGATGATCAGCCATGATCCTACTGAATAGCAGAACAGGCTCGAGCAGACCACTCCTGCTCCTGTTTTCTAAATTTCTAATAATTAATAAAATCTTGTTACAACACCAACACACCTTCTCCCCCTCTCCCCTGCCAAAAACACTGTCCATAAATATTCACTTTCTCTTATTACGGGGAACATTGTTACCCATGGTAAATTGCTGGAGCAGTGCCCATCCATTCTGTTTTTGCTATGTCAACCATCACAATGATGACACCAAACAGGAGACATCACAAAGTTATTCACACAAGGGCTGCTTCCACCATCACCACACGCCAATATCTCAATCTCCTGCTCCCTCATTCAAAACACTCTCGAGGCACAAGCCAAGTCTGGAGGGACACAATCCAGGATTGCACAGCTTCAACGGCACCAACACTGTAATTACATAAAATGTCAAGCAATACAACATGAGCCCACAGCAGTATTTAGCTTTGTGTAGAAGTGAGTCCACAGCACAGAAAACAAGTCCTTGCTGCTCTTAGTGCACGTTAAAGAGACAACTCTGCTAATCTGAACAGACACCATTGAAAATCAACAACAATGCAACCTCTCTGTAGCTGAAGAAACAGCAAAGATTTATGTACCACGTTTCACGAGAGCAGCTAGTTTCTGTTTAGTTGCACTTCAGTCCGAAACTCCCAGAAAATTTAAGACCATACTTGTGGCTGTACTCGGCCCGACATATCCTAATCTAGAACTCTTCAATCTTCTTAATCACACAGGCAATTCTTTCTTTACTTTGTAATTCCCTATCACACAACCTCAGTAATGAATAGAGGCAGACAAATCGACTAAATAGGGCACTGATGAACAACAAATGGTTCATGAGAAAAGTTCACTTGCTTCCCAGAGAATAAGAGTTATCCTAAAGTGAGCCACATCCTGGAATATAATGAAGGGGTTTGGGAGGAGACGGATTCATTATATAATGAGTGACACGGTGGGCCAGTGATTAGCACTACTGTCTCAGCGCCAGCAACCCAGGATTCCAGTCAAGCCTTGGGCAACTGGAGTCTGCGTGGAATGTGTCAGCTGCTCGAGGTATTTGGGAAGAACTGGAAGCAAGCTCGGACTGATGGCCATCATCAAGGCTTGGTGACACAAACAGCCCAATAAGACAACAGACATGCGTTTCAATAGCACCTTTCTGGACCATTGGACAGCCCAAAACCCTTCACAGCCAGGCAAACATGTTTGGTCACTGTTGCAATGTAGAAACAGTGATCGATTTGTACACAGCAAACTCCCACAATCAGCAGTAAGTAAACGACAAGGGGAATCTGTCTGTGACGTTGACTTACATAAACGTTACAGTGCAGTGCAGCACAGGCCCTTCAGCCCTCAATGTTGCACCAACCTGCGAAACCAATCTGAAGCCCACCTAACCTAGACGACTCCATTACCATCCATATGTGTATCCAATGACTATTTAAACGCCCTTAATGTTGGTGAGTCTGTTACTGTTGCAGGCAGGGAGTTCCACTCCCTATTACAGGTAAATACTGTTCAGTACTCCAGGGACGACGCTTCAAAATCGTGTCATGGGATCTTTTATCGCACACATGCAAATTCCCGGAACAAAGCCATCACCTCATTTGCCGAGTTTAAAGCAAAAGGTGCACCACTAAGTCTGCAGAGGGGATCCTCCCTTGGTAATGAGCAGCACCTTAACAAGTGCAGAAGGGGTTCAGACTGAAACCCCAGCAGTGGAGGCTGGTTGTCAGAAGGAACTTTGAGAGATGTTGTGCGTTTTCCATTCCATCATTCAAAGGAATGCACCCTATCAGGAGTAAAATGGAAGTTGGTTTAAGCAGGTCATGCAGGTGGTGGTAAATGAGGTGCTAGTTCGACCCCAGCAGCACTCACCCTGGAAACCCACCAGTGTGTTTGCAGATCATTCAATTTCATCAGAATGCTCCAAGCCTATCAGTGAAAACCTTGACAGATATTTATACAATGACTACTCAAAGAAATACACACCGCCCAGGTCTTAGCTCCTCAGGACATGAGGGTAATGTTCTGGAGAACATCATTTGGAGCGTCTAGCTGCTTTTCTTCACTCTGCATATTAGTCGCGCCAGTGGGATGAGACACCAGGGTGGTGCACTTTTGCCCACACAAGATGTCAGGGCAGCTTGGGATACCGCCTTGCCAAGACAATAGATTTTCCAGCGTATGGTAGACAAAGTAGGAGTAAAGGTAGAGACCTGGTGTGATATTAAAGAATTAACTTGCTCTGTTAACATGCAGGAAATTGATGTCCTGAAGTTAGGGTGGCAAGCCTCTGACTTACAGATAGATTGCTAGAAATTTACATTATCATCTATTGTTCAGAGCCATTTGCATGGCCATTTCCATGCATAGCCAAAACATCGATTCTCCTGCTCCTCGAATGCTGGCTGACTTGCTGCGCTTTTCCAGCACCACACTGTCAACCCTGATCTCCAGCATCTGCAGTCCTCACTTTCTCCTGGCCACTTCCTTGCCATTCAGAGCAATTTACATTGTCATCTCCTACAAGTTACACTTTCATGTCCTATTCAGAAATCAACAAGAACATTATAGTTTGAATTCTGACTACTCTCTGTCGTTAAAAAAAATATAATTCACATCAGATCTGGCCATTAAGGGAGGATTTGCATTACATTGATCTGGAGATGATGGGTCACTGCATTGTGTCTTGAGTAGCAAGTGACTTTGGGGGAGGGAGTGGCTGGGGGTTGTCATGTGGACATTACTGACTGTGATGGAAAGATTTTGTATAAAGGAAGAACTGTTTCCTTTGTTTAGAAAGCTTCCCTGGACACGCTTCACAAGCATGGCGAGGAGTGTTCAGGGTTTCTCCAAAGCTTGTATTGGACTGCATTTGCGTAACAAAATGCGGTTGTTGTTCAGGACAGCTTTGACATGACTCTGCCAGCCCTGCGAGATGGACATTAAAAGTTCCTCCAGAAAGTTTGTACCGTACCGTGCTTCAGTTTTAACTGTTCAGAGGTTAGTGTGTTGCAGTTGCATCAAGTGTGTAAGGAGCTCAGAAAAAAAGAACTGAACAATGGAACAGAGATCGAGACCAGCTATGACCTGCCACAAGTATGGAAGGACAACAGGCGACTGGTGATTTCTGAGCCAGGAAATAGGTGCAAAATGAGAACATCACCAATGGCAGTAATGAGTAAAACAATGGAGGTGGCTCCAGCCTGAGAGTAATGAACATCCGAGGGAGGTGCTGTCCTAGTGGTAATGTCATTGAACTAGTAATCCAAAGGACCCAGGTTACCGCTCTGGGTGCGGATCCTACCTCAATCCTTGGTGAAATTAAAATTCAATTAATGAGTGGAACCGAAAGCTGATCTCAGTGATGGTTACCAGTACAATCATCATCATTGTGGCAAAAACCCCAGCACTAATGGGAAGGAAATCTACTGCCCTTATCTGACCGGAGCCTGACGTTGACTCCAGATCCAGGGCAAAGAGGTTGTTTCTTTACTGTCCTCTGAAATGGCCAGGTAAGCCATCCAGTTCATGGGGACAGGGGCATCAAATCATGCAAGAAAGACAATATCATTGGGATTGGAAGGAGCCTAAGGAATAGCTCATGATCACCAAGATACTGAAATGTACAAGGCCAATTAAAATCGTGCCGCTATAGAGTTGTTGATAGCTAGCTAGGCAGCTAAGAAAGAAAGAGAATTGGATGTAGGTTCTGGGTGTACGTTTGCTCGCTGAGTCGGAAGGTTCGCTTTCAGATGTTTCGTCACCATACTAGGTAACATCAGCAAGTCTCCAGGTGAAGCACTGATTGTATAGCCCACTTTCTAATTGTGCGTTTAGGTTTCCTTGGGTTAGTGACATCATTTCAAAATGATGTTTGATTGCTTAGTGATTCGAACAAACAGCTCTGCCAATTATCCAACCCAAACTTTGGGTCCGCTACATGGATGACACCTTTGTCATCACTAAACAAAGGTGATAGAGGAAATCTTCAAGACAATCAATAATACCCTTACTGGCATAAAATTCACTAAAAAGGAAAAAAACCACAAATTGCCATTCCTAGATGTCGCAGTAGAGCAAACAACAAATGGGGAACTTCAAACCAGTGTCTACAGGAAAACAACATGTACGGACCAAATACTGAACTACAGAAGCAATCATCCCAACACCCACAAACGAAGCTACATTAGAACATTATTTCAACAAGCCACCACACACTGCAGCACAGAGGAACTCCTACACGGTGTATTCAAAACAAAAGGGTACCCAATGAACACAGTCCACTGATTTCACAACAACAAACCAAAACAAGCAGACAAAACATGTCCAGAAACCCTAGCCACTCTACCCTATATCAAAGACATCTCGGAAATGAATGCCAGATTACTCGGACCTCTTAGCATCATGGTAGCCCTCATACCCATTAATACACTAAAACATCAGCTAATGAACATGAAAGACCCTAATCAGACAACAAACAAAACTAATGTCATTTCCAAAATACCTTGCAAGAACTGTAACAAACACTACATTGGGCAAACAAGCAGAAAACTAGCCACCAGGATAGATGAACATCAACTAGCCACAAAAAGACATGACCCACTCTCACTAGTATCCTTACCTACAGATGAGGAAGGACACCACTTCGACTGGGACAACACATCCAGCCCAGGACAAGCCAAACAGAGACACATGCAAGAATTCCTAGAAGCATGTCATTCCAACCGGAACTCTATCAACAAACACATTGACTTGGATGCCATTTACCACCCCCTCAGATATCAAACAGGAAATGATGTCACCAACCCAAGGAAACCTAAACACAAATAGAAAGTGGGGCATACCAGCAGTGCTTCATCTGGAGGCTCACTGATGTTACCTAGCAGGGTGATGAAACATCTGAAAACGAACCTTCCAGCTCAGTAAGCAAACCTACATCCAGCTAATTGAACCTGTACCACTATTCATTGAAGATAGGAAAGAGACTGTTAACTGCTCAGTCTACCTGGCTGCCCAGATGCAGAGAATGAGGACTGACAGCACTTCCTTGTGAAGGTGGACAGCTTCTAACCTACTGACAAGGTGCACATTACTCACCTTCCTCCAAAGAGGAGCTCAATCGCATTACTCTGATTCCTAGTCAAAAGAGAAAGCATCAAAGGAGAGGCCCGACTGTCAGATGTGGAGGCTGCCATGGTATATTGCTGATATATATATACTAGTGAAGAGGTGAGGCTGAATAGGCTGGGCCTGTTCTCCCTGGAGCTTCAGAGACTGAGGGATGACTGCATAGAGGTTTATAAAATCTTTTCCTTGGGTTAGGGAATTGGAGGGTATAGGTACATGAGGGGGGGAAAGATTTAAAAGTGACCCAAGGGGCAACTTTTTCATGCAAAGGTGCTGTATGGAATGAGGTGCCAGAGACTGATATAAATTACAACATTTAAAAGGTGTTTGGATGGTATATGAATAGGAATATGTATATGCCTAGTCCGCAGCTTATTCAGCCTCTCCCTGTAGCTCAAACCCTCTAACCCTGGCAACATCCTTGTAAACCTTTTCTGTGAACTCTTTCAAGTTTCACAACATCGTTCCAATGTATTTAAACTCAGTGTATACAACTAGGTGTGATACTTGCAATATCAAAAAGTAACACACCAATAACATACCGACCAACTGTACTTTACAGATTCATGACAGAGCTCATATATAAAACTCTTCAATTTTGCATATAATACACAAGCAAAATATCCCATACCATATTCCAGATTCAAGATATTATACCACCTACTATACATCCCAGGCATACTCCACATACCATATAAAAGGGAAAGTTGCCATTATCCTACCAAACCAGAAGGCTGCTCTCACTGTGTAACATATCCTTGTAAATCAGTGCACCCCCAAATCTTTTTCACAGTGCTTGTAAATCTTAATGCTTATTAAATTGCAACGAACCCTGAATGACAGATTAATCTGAAGTATCAACAACGCCTTTTCTCCACCAGTACTCTATACTCCACTACCACCATCTCTCCCCCCTCCCCCCAACAAGAGCATAAATGCTGCCCCCTCCGCACTTCACTTCAGCTTTGGACCAGAAACATTAGCCTGCTCTCTCTCCATGGGTGCTGTCTGACCTGCTGAGATCTCCAGCATTTGTTGTTGTTTTTATGACAGCTGAGGGAGTTGGGGTCGGAGACAGTAAGGGCCCGTTACAATAGGAACACAAGGGTTAAAACTCAGTTTGAGCTCCCTCACAGCCACCATGACCTCAGAGTCTGCTATTCTGCTCTGAAAATGCTGTCATAGGCAATATGGAGCTCCATACTAACATATTCCAAATATTCCAGTAACACACAACATATCTTGTATTTAATATAGTACATGAGAACCGAAATTACTTGATATGGAGCACATATCCCAATTATTCTACTCCACACAGACTAGATAATGGGTCGCATTATGTATTACACATTATCGCACCTGACACGCTAGTCGTGTCCCTACCTCTGGGCCAGGAGGTCTGTGTTCAACTCCCACCTGCTCCAGGTGGATTATTTCGTCAAATTACTGGGAAAGAAACTCAACAGGTCTCTCAGCAATGTCTGACTTTGTTTCTTAAATTTTTGTTTGTTTAGTGTGTAATAACATATCTGAACAGGTTGACTCTTAAAAGTCCCACCACAGACAGAGAGAGGCAGGACTGTAAAGACTGTACACCCTCCCTCACACCCCCTAACCATTACCCTCTTCCGATGTGTCTACCCCGCCATCGGCTTACTCTCTCAACAACCTTACCCCTAATCCAGTGTCCGCCTTGAGACCTTCCCTCATCCTTTGTTCACAGTGAACTCCTTGTCCTCCTGGAGACCCTCCATCTCATATCTACACCACAGCCTCGCCCATGAGCCCTACTTCTATCCACCCCGAGACCTTCAACACCCCCATACCTTAACCTTGTGAGACCCTCCTGCCCAACCCTACCCCACCTTCCCATTCACTCGAGAAACCCCCATCTCAGTCACCCCTCCCTCTGTCCTCATTCAGGAGAAACACTCTCAGATCACCTCTTAATCCCCTCTATCTCAATGAAAGCATCTCATCAAACACCCTTCCTTCTAGTCGCCAGACATCTCTTTTCTCTCTCACACAATCACCCCCCACTCTCACCCCTCACCCAGTCCTCAGATCTGCCACGCACCCCTTCATCCCTCACCCACTTCAAACCCTTATCTCCCTCCCTCCCTCCCTCCCCTCAGCTCTTCACCTCCCTCAGACCCTCCACCCATATCACCCACTCCACTAAGTCCTCAGAACAACCCACACAGGCCCCTGAAACCCCCACATGGTCCCCAGAACTTCTCTCACATACACACACCCTCCCAGAACTTCCCACACCACCCCCCCCTCCACAAGAACCAGCCCTCACTCTCCCCTTCCCCCCCCCCACAGCCCTCACTCTCCCCTTTTCCCCCCCCCACAGCCCTCACTCTCCCCTTCCCCCCCCACCACAGCCCTCACTCTCCCCTTCCCCCCCCCCACAGCCCTCACTCTCCCCTTCCCCCCCCCCCACAGCCCTCACTCTCCCCTTCCCCCCCCCCCACAGCCCTCACTCTCCCCTTCCCCCCCCCCCCACAGCCCTCACTCTCCCCTTTCCCCCCCCCCACAGCCCTCACTCTCCCCTTCCCCCCCCCCCCACAGCCCTCACTCTCCCCTTCCCCCCCCCCCAACAGCCCTCACTCTCCCCTTCCCCCCCCCCCACAGCCCTCACTCTCCCCTTCCCCCCCCGAGAACCAGCCCTCACTCTCCCTCCCCCCCCGCCCACAGCCCTCACTCTCCCCTTCCCCCCCCACAGCCCTCACTCTCCCCTTCCCCCCCCCACAGCCCTCACTCTCCCCTCCCCCCCCACAGCCCTCACTCTCCCCTCCCCCCCCCCACAGCCCTCACTCTCCCCTTCCCCCCCGAGAACCAGCCCTCACTCTCCCCCCCCCACAGCCCTCACTCTCCCCTTCCCCCCCCCCACAGCCCTCACTCTCCCCTTCCCCCCCCCACAGCCCTCACTCTCCCCTTCCCCCCCCCCCACAGCCCTCACTCTCCCCATCCCCCCCCCACAGCCCTCACTCTTCCCTTCCCGCCTCACAGCCCTCACTCTCCCCTTCCCGCCTCACAGCCCTCACTCTCCCCTTCCCCCCTCACAGCCCTCACTCTCCCCGTCCCCCCTCACAGCCCTCACTCTCCCCGTCCCCCCTCACAGCCCTCACTCTCCCCGTCCCCCCCCACAGCCCTCACTCTCCCCGTCCCCCCCCCACAGCCCTCACTCTCCCCTTCCCCCCCCACAGCCCTCACTCTCCCTTCCCCCCCCCACAGCCCTCACTCTCCCCTTCCCCCCCCCACACAGCCCTCACTCTTCCCTTCCCCCCCCCCACAGCCTCACTCTTCCCTTCCCCCCACACAGCCCTCACTCTTCCCTTCCCCCCCCCACAGCCCTCACTCTTCCCTTCCCCCCCCCACACAGCCCTCACTCTCCCCTTCCCCCCCACACACAGCCCTCACTATCTTCCCCCCCACACACAGCCCTCACTATCTTCCCCCCCCACACAGCCCTCAATCTCTTCCCCCCCCACACAGCCCTCACTCTTCCCCCCCCGCCCCACAGCACTCACTCTTTCCCCCCCAAAGCCCCCTCAGCCCTCACCCCCCCTCCCTTCCCTCAGTCCCCACCACTCTCAGCCCTCACCCCCCACCCACTCAGCCCTCCCTGCCTCCCACAGTCCCCTCAGCCCCCACCCCCCTCAGTCCTCCCTCCCATCAGCCCTCAACCCCCTCCCCTTAGCCCCCACCTCCCTCAGCCTTCAGTACCCCCTCCCTTCACCCCTCCCATCAGCCCTCACCCCCTCCCCTCAGCCCTCACCTCACTCCCCAGCCCTAACCCCCTCCCCTCATCCCTAACCCCCCTCCCCTCAGCCTTCACTTGCCCAGCCCTAAACCCCTCCCCTCAGCCCTCACTCCCCCGGCCCTAACCCCCCTCCCCTCAGCCCTCACCGCCCCAGCCCTAACCCCCCTCCCCTCAGTTCTCACCCCGTCCCCTTGCCCTCACCCCAGCCCTCACTGCCCCAGCCCTAACCCCCCTCCCTAACCCCCCTCCCTGCAGCTCTCATCCTCCCAGCCCTAACCCCCATCCCAACCCTCCCCCCCCTCCCCTCTGCCCTCCCCATCCCAGCCCTCACCCCCCCATCCACAGCCCTCACTCCCATCCCAGCCCTCCCACCCCCCTCAGCCCTCCCCCCCCTCCCCTCAGCCCTCCCCCCCCTCCCCTCAGCCCTCCCCCCCCCTCCCCTCAGCCCTCCCCCCCTCTCCCCTCAGCCCTCACCCCGCCCAAATCTAATTCCCATCCCAGCCCTCACCCCCCCGCCCAGACCTAACCCCCATCCCAGCCCTCACCCACTCAGCCCTCACCCCTCACCTCCCCCTCCGTCCTCCCCGCCTCCTCACCCCCCTCCTCTTCCGCCCCCTTCCTCAATCCTCACACCCCCTTCCCCTCAGTCTGACCCCCACTTCCCCTCAGTCCTGACCCCCTCCCCCCGTCAGTCCCCACCCCCTCCCCTCAGTCCCCCTCCTCTTCCCCTCAGTCCTCACCCCCATCCCCTCATTCCCAAACCCCCTCCCCTCAGCCCTCATCCCGCCTTCCCCTCAGTCCTCAACCCCCCTTCCCCTCAGTCCTCAACCCCCCCTTCCCCTCAGTCCTCACCGCCCCAGCCCTCCCCCCGCCCAGACCAAACCCCCCCTCTCAGCCCTCATGCCCCCTCCCCTCAGCAACCCCTCCCCTCAGTCCCTCACCCCCCTCTCCCCTCAGTCCTCAACCCCCCCTTCCCCCTCAGTCCTCACCGCCCCAGCCCTCACCCCGCCCAGACCAAACCCCCCCTCCCAGCCCTCACCACCGCCCTCCCCTCAGCCCTCTGGCCCCCCTCCCCTCATGCCCCCCCTCCCCTCAGCCCTCATGCCCCCCCTCCCCTCAGCAACCCCTCCCCTTCCCCTCAGCCCTCAGCAACCCCTCCCCTTCCCCTCAGCCCTCAGCAACCCCTCCCCTTCCCCTCAGCAACCCCTCCCCTTCCCCTCAGCCCTCAGCAACCCCTCCCCTTCCCCTCAGTCCCTCACCCCTCCCCTTCCCCTCAGTCCCTCCCCCTCCCCCCGGTCCCCCTCCCCCCGGTCCCCCTCCGTCCCTCCCCCTCCCCCCGGTCCCCTCCGTCCCTCACCCTCCCCCCGGTCCCCCTCCGTCCCTCACCCTCCCCCCGGTCCCCTCCGTCCCTCACCCTCCCCCCGGTCCCCCTCCGTCCCTCACCCTCCCCCCGGTCCCCCTCCGTCCCTCACCCTCCCCCCGGTCCCCCTCCGTCCCTCACCCTCCCCCCGGTCCCCCTCCGTCCCTCACCCTCCCCCCGGTCCCCCCTCCGTCCCTCACCCTCCCCCCGGTCCCCCTCCGTCCCTCACCCTCCCCTCGGTCCCCCTCCGTCCCTCACCCTCCCCCCGGTCCCTCACCCTCCCCTCGGTCCCCCTCCGTCCCTCACCCTCCCCCCGGTCCCCCTCCGTCCCTCACCGGTCCCCCACAGTCCCTCACCCTCCCCCCCCGTCCCTCACCCTCCCCCCCCGTCCCCCTCAGTCCCTCACCCTCCCCCCGGTCCCTCACCCTCCCCCCAGTCCCCCTCCGTCCCTTACCCTCCCCCCGTCCCCCTCCGTCCCTCCCCCCGGTCCCCCTCCGTCCCTCCCCCTCCCCCTCCCCCTCCGTCCCTCACCCTCCCCCTCCCCTCAGTCCCTCACCCCCTCAGTCCCTCACCCTGCCCCTCAGTCCCTCACCCTGCCCCTCCGTCCCTCACCCTGCCCCTCCCTCAGTCCCTCACCCCCTCCCCTCAGTCCCTCACCCTCAGTCCCTCCCCCTCCCCCTCAGTCCCTCCCCCTCCCCCTCAGTCCCTCCCCCTCCCCCTCAGTCCCTCCCCCTCCCCCTCAGTCCCTCCCCCTCAGTCCCTCACCCTCCCCCTCAGTCCCTCCCCCTCCCCTCACCCTCCCCCTCAGTCCCTCCCCCTCCCCTCACCCCCTCACCCTCCCCTCAGTCCCTCACCCTCCCCCTCAGTCCCTCACCCTCCCCCTCCCCCTCAGTCCCTTCCCCTCCCCCTCCCCCTCAGTCCCTTCCCCTCCCCCTCAGTCCCTTCCCCTCCCCCTCAGTCCCTTCCCCTCCCCCTCCCCCTCAGTCCCTCACCCTCCCCCTCAGTCCCTCACCCTCAGTCGCTCCCCCTCCCCTCACCACCCCCCTCCCCCTCAGTCCCTCCCCCTCCCCCTCAGTCCCTCACCCTCCCCTCAGTCCCTCACCCTCCCCTCAGTCCCTCACCCTCCCCCTCCCCTCACCCTCACCCTCAGTCCCTCACCCTCCCCCTCAGTCCCTCACCCTCCCCTCAGTCCCTCACCCTCCCCCTCAGTCCCTTCCCCTCCCCCTCCGTCCCTCATCCCCTCCCCTCAGTCCCTCCCCTCCCCCTCAGTCCCTCCCCCTCCATCCCTCCCCCTCCCCTCAGTCCCTCCCCCTCACCCTCCCCTCAGTCCTTCACCCTCACCCTCAGTCCCTCACCCTCCCCCCTCAGTCCCTCCCCCTCAGTCCCTCACCCTCCCCCTCAGTCCCTCCCCCTCAGTCCCTCACCCTCCCCTCACCCTCACCCTCAGTCCCTCCCCCTCCCCCTCAGTCCCTCCCCCTCCCCCTCAGTCCCTCCCCCCTCCCCCTCAGTCCCTCACCCTCCCCCTCAGTCCCTGTCCCTCCCCCTCAGTCCCTTCCCCTCCCCCTCAGTCCCTTCCCTCCCCCTCAGTCCCTCCCCCTCCCCCTCAGTCCCTTCCCCTCCCCCTCAGTCCCTTCCCCTCCCCCTCAGTCCCTCACCCTCAGTCCCTCCCCCTCCCCCTCAGTCCCTTCCCCTCAGTCCCTCCCCCTCCCCTCAGTCCCTTCCCTCCCCTCACCCCCTCACCCTCACCCTTCCCTCAGTCCCTCACCCTCCCCCTCACCCCCTCCCCCTCAGTCCCTCCCCCTCCCCCTCAGTCCTTCACCCTCCCCCTCAGTCCCTCCCCCTCAGTCCCTCCCCCTCAGTCCCTTCCCCTCCCCCTCAGTCCCTCCCCCTCCCCCCCACCCCCACCCTCACCCCCTTCCCCTCACCCTCACCCGCAGTCCCTCCCCCTCACCCTCAGTCCCTCCCCCTCACCCTCACCCCCCAGTCCCTCACCCTCACCCCCCAGTCCCTCCCCCTCAGTCCCTCCCCCTTCCCCTCAGTCCCTTCCCCTCCCCCTCCCCTCCGTCCCTTCCCCTCCCCCTCACCCCCTCCCCCTCAGTCCCTCCCCCTCCCCCTCAGTCCCTTCCCCTCCCCCTCCCCCTCAGTCCCTTCCCCTCCCCCTCACCCTCACCCCCTTCCCCTCAGTCCCTCCCCCTCCCCCTCAGTCCCTCCCCCTCCCCCTCACCCCCTTCCCCTCAGTCCCTCCCCCTCCCCCTCAGTCCCTTCCCCTCCCCCTCAGTCCCTTCCCCTCCCCCTCAGTCCCTTCCCCTCCCCCTCACCCTCACCCCCTTCCCCTCCCCCTCCCCCTCACCCTCACCCCCTTCCCCTCAGTCCCTCCCCCTCACCCTCACCCCCTTCCCCTCAGTCCCTTCCCTCCCCCTCAGTCCCTTCCCCTCCCCCTCAGTCCCTTCCCCTCCCCCTCCCCCTAAGTCCCTTCCCCTCCCCCTCCCCCTCAGTCCCTTCCCCTCCCCCTCAGTCCCTTCCCCTCCCCCTCAGTCCCTTCCCCTCCCCCTCACCCCCTTCCCCTCCCCCTCACCCCCTTCCCCTCAGTCCCTCCCCCTCCCCCTCAGTCCCTTCCCCTCCCCCTCCCCCTCAGTCCCTTCCCCTCCCCCCTCCCCTCAGTCCCTCCCCCTCCCCCTCACCCCCTTCCCTCAGTCCCTCCCCCTCCCCCTCACCCCCTTCCCCTCCCCCTCACCCCCTTCCCCTCCCCCTCCCCCTCAGTCCTTCCCCTCCCCCTCCCCCTCAGTCCCTCCCCCTCCCCCTCACCCCCTTCCCCTCAGTCCCTCCCCCTCCCCCTCACCCCCTTCCCCTCCCCCTCACCCCCTTCCCCTCAGTCCCTCCCCCTCCCCCTCAGTCC
>NC_092766.1:11240829-11250829 GCF_047496795.1 Chiloscyllium punctatum
AGGTTGTTCAGGGAGAGGTGGCGCCGCGGGGGAGTGGAGTGCATTATTTCCCCCCCCTCCAACTCTATTTTGATTTAATCCCTACCCTCCCCTTCACTGTTTTGATCACACAGCATCGCCCGTTGATGTGAAGGGCACCACTTGTCACTGGCCACTCGGGTGGTCCCTTCCTTCCTGGTGGTGGGAATTGAATAAAGATTTGTACTAAATAAAAAAAAAATTAATAAATCACGCGACACCGGGTTATAGCCCAGCAGCTTTATTCAGAATTACTAGCCTTCGGAAGCTCCTTTCTCAGGTAGCGCCGAAAACTAGGACTTCCGAATAAATCTGTCGGATCGGAACTTGGGCGTTCACCTCCGTATTCCCCCGCAGGAGCTGCGATCGATGCCCACCTTCAAACTGTGAGCTTTCAAAGCTGCCACTGCTGCCTGGGGTTGAAGGAGAGTGCCAGGGGCTGGAGTTGCGGCACTGCCAACAGGAGTTGGCGTGGGGTTTTTTTTTTCTCCCCAGTTCACCCGATTGCGTTGACGGAACGTGGGTGGCAGGGGAATGACCGGTCAGTTTAATTGAGGGTGCGTCACCTGGGTGGGGGGGGGGCGTTTGGAAATGCATCTCAGGGTCTGGGGTCTCTGGGGTATCCCCCTCCCCCCTTGCTGGTGCGTGCCCTCCACCTTCCTACCGGCTCCTGCAATCCCCATCAAATCCCAGACCGCTGCGCTCTCTGGGGCCGGGAGGGGAGAGGGGGGGTGGGGGGTGGGGAGGAAGAGACTGACAGAGACACAGAAAGAGAGAGAGACACAGAGGAAGAGACAGAGAGACAGACACAGAAAGAGAGAGAGAGAGACAGAGGAAGAGACAGAGAGACAGACACAGAAAGAGAGAGAGAGACAGAGGAAGAGACAGAGAGACAGACACAGAAAGAGAGAGAGAGACAGAGGAAGAGACAGAGAGACAGACACAGAGAGACAGACACAGAAAGAGAGAGAGACACAGACACAGAAAGAGAGAGAGAGAGAGAGAGAGAGAGGGAGAGACAGACAGAGGAAGAGACAGAGAGACAGAGACAAAGAGAGAGAGAGAGAGACACAGAGAGACAGACACAGAAAGAGAGAGAGACACAGAGGAAGAGACAGAGAGACAGACACAGAAAGAGAGAGAGAGGGAGAGACAGAGGAAGAGACAGAGACAGACACAAAGAGAGAGAGAGAGACACACAGAGAGACAGACACAGAAAGAGAGAGAGAGAGAGAGAGAGAGGGAGAGACACACAGACAGACACAAAGAGAGAGAAAGAGAGATATCGATATGTATGTTGATAGATAAATAGAGAGAGAGATATGTATAGAGAGTTATATATAGAGATATACATATGTATAGACATATATAGAGACAGAGATACACATACATAATATAGAGATATATATAGAGAGAGACACAGACAGAGAGAGAGATATAGATATGTATGTAGATAGATAAATAGAGAGAGAGATGTATAGAGATATATATAGAGATAGATATATACATATACAATATAGAAATATATATATTATATATAGAGAGAGAGGGGGCCGCGGTGGTAACAGAAGAGTTTGAGGTGTTGAAGGTGACACAGGGGATACGTGAAATCCTTTCTCACTCACTCTCGAGACTCCAGCGCTGACAGCATGTACACATGCCCACACACATGTCCCCCCCCACACAACATTTACAAAATCTTTATTCTATATTGTACATACCCAAACATTCATTTGTAGTGCTTGCTAAGTAGTGACAAAGGTAACGCTCTGGTTTCACGTATTTGATAAAGACAGCAGCTGGGAAGGTAGTGTTTGGCTGCTCCCCCCCACCGCCCCACAGCCGAGGGGCAGGGGGGGAGGGGAATTGGAACCTTTGATAGGATGACTATCGCCCTCGGGAGGGGAGGGGGTGGCGTGGGTCGGCGGCTCCCTGCCAGGATAATTGCAGTTTTCTGCAGGATTCACAGTGCCCCAAGCTGAGGAACGCCCTGCTGGGGATCCTGGGCACACCTCAGGTCCTTCAGTGACTGCTCTGGGGTTTCCAAGTGGACACATTGATCGACTGTGTGAGAGAGAGAGTGTGTGTGTGTGTGTGTGTGTGTGTGTGAGAGAGAGAATGAGTGAGTGAGTGTGAGTGAGTGAGTGAGTGAGTGTGAGAGAGTGTGTGTGTGTGTGTGTGTGTGAGAGTGTGTGTGTGTGAGTGTGAGAGTGTGTGTGTGTGTGTGAGAGAGAGAGAGAGAGTGTGTGAGAGTGTGAGTGTGAGAGTGTGTGTGAGAGTGTGTGTGAGTGTGAGAGTGTGTGTGTGTGTGTGTGTGTGTGTGTGTGTGTGTGTGTGAGAGTGTGTGTGTGTGAGTGTGAGAGTGTGTGTGTGAGAGAGTGTGTGTGTGTGTGTGTGTGTGTGGTGGGGCGGAATTAAGGACAGAAGGAGCACATGTGGATACACCACTGCGCACATACCTGCACAGCAGCACACACATACAAACACTTTCGCATGCACACATACACACGCATAAACATGTGCATACACAGGCACGTGCGCACATATACACACGCACAAATACACGCACACACATGTGCAAACATACACGTGCACATATGTGCACGCACACATGCACTCACGTAGACAGGCACATATACACACGTGTGTACGTGCATATATGTGCGCACACACCCATGTGCACATACATATTTGCCCCTGTACTCATATATACATGAACATGCGTGCACACAGGTAGGCATGTGCACATGCATATATGAACATACACACGGGCACATGTACATGTATGCACAGTCACATGTGTATAAACATGTCACATACATTCAGACGTGCACAAATATACACACACACACACACACACACGCAGGGACATGCACCTGTGCATATACACACACACTTCCACACGCACACTTACGTAGACCCTTACATACATATACACCCCCACCCAAGTGTACAATGCCCAGACCGTGGGCAGCAGGGTCGGGGCACAGTAACGATGGGGGGGGTTTAGGAATCCAGAGGGGGGGCCCCACCTCCCATGCCCTCGCCATTGGCAAACTGAGAGCGGGAAGCCGGCCTCACGGAGACCGAGACACACGCGCGCGTAAACCAAGAGCTGCAGGCAAAGGGTTGCCATGGGACACCTGTGGTTATCCCATCCCACGTCCTGTGGCACACACCCTTCCCCACGGCCCTTCACAGAAGGGGGTAGCAGAGACCTTGGGGCCACGGCGTGGGCTGTACGCACCAGGAACACCGTGCCCTTCGACGCCTGGTGGATGGGAGCCTCTCTCCCTGGATGCTGTCAGCCTCCCTGGCGGGTGAGGTTGCTTCGGAGAGGGGGGGTGGGGGGCTGATGCTCGCACTATCGCCCCAGTCCTCGGGCAGTCGGCCAGGCTCCGCGACAGGACTTTGCGTCCCCATCAGTTCACTGATGCAAGAGCGCCCCCCCGCCCCCCCCATCGCCAAGGCGACAGCGACATGCACCGATTCCCTTCCGGGGGTGTGGTTGGAGGAGGGGAATCGCTCCTCGAGTTCGGGCATTCTTGCCATCACGTCCTGATGGAACACCTCGACGCAGGGTGTCAGTTTTCACCTGTGAAGCCAGGTTAGAGGTCGTTACCGGCCAATCACTGCCACCCAACGCTGGCCAAGATGGCAGCGTATGGAGGCATGAGCTCCCTCACTGCGGAGGGGGGGAGGAGATGGAGAAGGGTCCGGGGGGGGCCGGGGGGAAGAGAGAAAGAGAGAGGGAAGGGTACAAATCGAAGCGTTCCAACTCGAGAAGGGTTGGTGGGGGGACTATGTTCCAATCGTAGGAGACGCCATTTTCTGTCAGTGGCCAACAGAGGGACATGGCGGGTTGGGGAATTTTGGGGGTGGGGGGGGTGGGGGGTGTGAATTCAGAGGGAGGGAAGGAGCGCAGGTTTGGTCCGACGTATCTGGGAATGGGAGGGAGCAGATTCGACCGGAGTTTCCCAAAAGGGGGAAGGGGAGGGAATTGGCAAAATAGTCCAGGGGCTTAAGGCTTGGGGATTGGAGGAGGGGGTGGGGCCGGGAAAGAGAAAGATCCATTGCAGGATTCTTTCAAATGGACAGCACAGAGAACAATGGGCCAAATGGCCCAAACCTTTCTAGGACTGGTTTCGAGGTGGGGGCTCTGGTAATTGGACGCCGCCACCGCCCCCCCCCCCCACCCCCCCACCAGATCTAGTAGGGGAGCTCCGACAGTGGTTTGGGTGAGGCTGAGGTGTTGGGGAGCGAGTCGGGCAAGAAGGTCAAGAAGGCGGAGGTGTGGGGTACTTCCACCATGTTGATCGATCCCCCCCTGCCCAGGGGTCCGGGGGCAAGCGAGAGACAGAGAGAGAGAAAGAGAAAGCGAGAGGGAGTGGGCGCGAGAGGGAGAGGGCGCGAGAGGGAGTGGGCGCGAGAGGGAGAGGGCGCGAGAGGGAGAGGGCGCGAGAGGGAGAGGGCGCGAGAGGGAGAGGGCGCGAGAGGGAGAGGGCGCGGGAGGGAGAGGGCGCGGGAGGGAGAGGGCGCGGGAGGGAGAGGGCGCGGGAGGGAGAGGGCGCGGGAGGGAGAGGGCGCGGGAGGGAGAGGGCGCGGGAGGGAGAGGGCGCGGGAGGGAGCGAGAGCGAGAGGGAGAGGGCGCGAGAGGGAGAGGGCGCGAGGGGGAGAGGGCGCGAGAGGGAGAGGGCGCGAGAGGGAGAGGGCGCGAGAGGGAGAGGGCGCGAGAGGGAGAGGGCGCGAGAGGGAGAGGGCGCGAGAGGGAGAGGGCGCGAGAGGGAGAGGGCGCGAGAGGGAGAGGGCGCGAGAGGGAGAGGGCGCGAGAGGGAGAGGGCGCGAGAGGGAGAGGGCGCGGGAAGTGAGCGAGAGGGAGAGGGCGCAAGAGGGAGAGGGGGAATTTGGGACAAGGGTCAGAGGTCAAAGCAGACAGGGGCTCTGCTAAGGCACCGCCCCAGAGATTGGGAGGTTTGAAGGTGTCAGAGAGTAACACTGCAGCCCTTCCCCCACAGCCAAAAATGGAGTTCATGGTTTCCGAGTCCTTGCCCCACTTCCTCAGATGCTGTAGTGTGATCCGCACAGGGAATCAGCGGTGTTGGGGTGGGCCGAAGGTGGTTATGCACTAGATCCTTCCGGAAGGCTAAGAGCTGACTGATCTCCTCTGTGATCGCAGGATCTGGAATATATTCTGCGGAGAGAACAAAGGGTGGGGGGGGGGGGGGGGGGGGGGGGGGGGGGGGGGGGGGGGGGGGGGGGGGGGGGGGGGGGGGGGGGGGGGGGGGGGGGGGGGGGGGGGGGGGGGGGGGGGGGGGGGGGGGGGGGGGGGGGGGGGGGGGAAACAGATACAGAAAAGATGTGAAAGCAAGTCCTGGGGCTGCACCGAAAATGACAGAGCCAGTTTCTTCCCTCTCCCACCCCCCCCACCCTCGCCACCACTTGAAACTACTGTATGGGCTTGTACCAGCAGAGGGAGTCCACTTCCGGCCTCCACACACACTTGTACCAGCAAAGGGAGTCTACTTCAGACCTCAACACACGCTCGCGCCGCGCGCGCACGCACACGCACACACACACACACACACACACAGTACCAGCAGAGGGAGTCTACTTCAGACCTCAACACACACACACACACACACACACACACTTGTACCAGCAGAGGGAGTCCACTATGAAGAGGTCATAAGGGATCCATTGTGAACAGCCCGCATCGTTTCAAGTCTCAGTACCTTCGTCCCCCATCCCAGAAACCTTCACTGCAGGTCCACTAGACCTTTCTATAACTCCAAGACTCTAGTTAGACCACACTAGGAAATCAGGAGAGGGAGGGTGGATGGGAGGCGGGGGTGGGGGCTGGTGGTGAGGCCCCGAAGCGGTACCACCTGATGGCCAGTTGGGGAATTACCGGCAAATAGCCCCTGTCCGGGGAGTTTGCAGGACCTCTGGGTCCGGCACCGTCCGCAGGGGGTCAGGAAGGTTTCACACCCCGCCAACCCTAACTGTGGGTGGGATGGGGAGGCTGAGGGAAGGGGCTGTGGGGAACGGTGCAGGGAATTACCTTGCTGCACATGTTGTCATCGCTGCAGTTCTTGTTGTCCGTGTCGGGGACGTCATCTTCAACCTATGCAGAGAGATTAAACATGGGCTTAAGCGGTGTCGAACACAGAGACAAGGAAAGTACATGTTCTGCAAACAATGGCCTGAATCCATCAATCGTGTTAAAGCCAAATTGTGTTGGAGAAACGGGTATGACAGCAGAACTGACGGCACATCACAAATTTTCACAGAATACCAACAGTGTGGCCCTTCGGCCCAATGAACCCACACCAACTGGCCAAAGAGTGACTCACCCAGTCCCATTCCCCATTATTCTACATTTACCCCTGACTACTGCACCCGAACCTGCACATCCCTGGGCACTATGGGACAATTTAGCATGGCCAATCCACCCTAACCTGCACATCCCTGGGCACTATGGGACAATTTAGCATGGCCAATCCACCCTAACCTGCACATCCCTGGGCACTATGGGACAATTTAGCATGGCCAACCCACCCTAACTCGCACATCCCTGGGCACTATGGGACAATTTAGCATGGCCAATCCACCCTAACCTGCACATCCCTGGGCACTATGGGACAATTTAGCATGGCCAATCCACCCTAACCTGTACATCCCTGGGGCACTATGGGACAATTTAGCATGGCCAATCCACCCTAACCTGCACATCCCTGGGCACTACGGGACAATTTAGCATGGCCAATCCATCCTAACCTGCACATCCCTGGGCACTATGGGACAATTTAGCATGGCCAATCCACCCTAACCTACACACCCCTGGGGCACTATGGGACAAGTTAGCATGGCCAATCCACCCTAACCTGCACATCCCTGGGCACTATGGGACAATTTGCCATGGCCAATCCACCCTAACCTGCACATCCCTGGGCACTATGGGACAATTTGCCATGGCCAACCCACCCTAACCTGCACATCCCTGGCCACTATGGGACAATTTGCCATGGCCAATCCACCCTAACCTGCACATCCCTGGGCACTATGGGACAATTTAGCATGACCAATCCACCCTAACCTGCACATCCCTGGGCACTGTGGGACAGTTTAGCATGGCCAATCCACCCTAACCTGCACATCCCTGGGCACTATGGGACAATTTAGCATGGCCAATCCACCCTAACCTGCACATCCCTGGGCACTACGGGACAATTTAGCATGGCCAATCCACCCTAACCTGCACATCCCTGGGCACTACGCGACAATTTAGCATGGCCAATCCACCCTAACCTGTACATCCCTGGGCACTACGCGACAATTTAGCATGGCCAACCCACCCTAACCTGCACATCCCTGGGCACTATGGGACAATTTAGCACGGCCAATCCACCCTAACCTGCACATCCCTGGGCACTACGCGACAATTTAGCATGGCCAATCCACCCTAACCTGCACATCCCTGGGCACTATGGGACAATTTAGCATGGCCAATCCACCCTAACCTGCACATCCCTGGGCACTATGGGACAATTTAGCATGGCCAATCCACCCTAACCTGCACATCCCTGGGCACTGTGGGACAGTTTAGCATGGCCAATCCACCCTAACCTGCACATCCCTGGGCACTATGGGACAATTTAGCATGGCCAATCCACCCTAACCTGCACATCCCTGGGCACTACGGGACAATTTAGCATGGCCAATCCACCCTAACCTGCACATCCCTGGGCACTACGCGACAATTTAGCATGGCCAATCCACCCTAACCTGTACATCCCTGGGCACTACGCGACAATTTAGCATGGCCAACCCACCCTAACCTGCACATCCCTGAGCACTATGGGACAATTTAGCATGGCCAATCCACCCTAACCTGCACATCCCTGGGCACTACGCGACAATTTAGCATGGCCAATCCACCCTAACCTGCACTTCCCTGGGGCACTACGGGACAATTTAGCATGGCCAATCCACCCTAACCTGCACATCCCTGGGGCACTACGGGACAATTTAGCATGGCCAATCCACCCTAACCTGCACTTCCCTGGGGCACTACGGGACAATTTAGCATGGCCAATCCACCCTAACCTGCACATCCCTGGGCACTACGCGACAATTTAGCATGGCCAATCCACCCTAACCTGCACATCCCTGGGCACTACGCGACAATTTAGCATGGCCAATCCACCCTAACCTGCACATCCCTGGGCACTATGGGACAATTTAGCATGGCCAATCCACCCTAACCTGCACATCCCTGGGCACTACGGGACAATTTAGCATGGCCAATCCACCCTAACCTGCACTTCCCTGGGGCACTACGGGACAATTTAGCATGGCCAATCCACCCTAACCTGCACATCCCTGGGCACTATGGGACAATTTAGCACGGCCAATCCACCCTAACCTGCACATCCCTGGGCACTACGCGACAATTTAGCATGGCCAATCCACCCTAACCTGCACATCCCTGGGCACTATGGGACAATTTAGCATGGCCAATTCACCCTAACCTGCACATCCCTGGGCACTATGGGACAATTTAGCATGGCCAATCCACCCTAACCTGCACATCCCTGGGCACTATGGGACAGTTTAGCATGGCCAATCCACCCTAACCTGTACATCCCTGGGCACTATGGGACAGTTTAGCATGGCCAATCCACCCTAACCTGCACATCCCTGGGCACTATGGGACAGTTTAGCATGGCCAATCCACCCTAACCTGCACATCCCTGGGCACTATGGGACAATTTAGCACGGCCAATCCACCCTAACCTGCACATCCCTGGGCACTATGGGACAATTTAGCACGGCCAATCCACCCTAACCTGCACATCCCTGGGCACTACGCGACAATTTAGCACGGCCAATCCACCCTAACCTGCACATCCCTGGGCACTACGCGACAATTTAGCATGGCCAATCCACCCTAACCTGCACATCCCTGGGCACTATGGGACAATTTAGCATGGCCAATTCACCCTAACCTGCACATCCCTGGGCACTATGGGACAATTTAGCATGGCCAATCCACCCTAACCTGCACATCCCTGGGCACTATGGGACAGTTTAGCATGGCCAATCCACCCTAACCTGTACATCCCTGGGCACTATGGGACAATTTAGCATGGCCAACCCACCCTAACCTGCACATCCCTGGGCACTATGGGACAATTTAGCATGGCCAATCCACCCTAACCTGCACATCCCTGGGCACTATGGGACAGTTTAGCATGGCCAACCCACCCTAACGGGGCGGGGGCGGTGGAGAATGCGCAAACTCCACACAGACTGTCGCCCGAGGCTGGAATCGAACCCGGGTCCCTGGTGCCTGGAGTCAGCGGCACGAACCGGGCCCAGCCTCCGGCCGACTTGATCCACCTCGCCACGAGGGAGCGGCAGACACGCACAGCAAGATCCCACCGACCCTCCGTGTTTCTTGGGGTGTGACCGACCCTCAGTGGCCCACTGAAGGGGGAGCGGGTGTGTGCACCGGCACTGACCTGGCCAGTACAAGGTAACACTGCCTCTCCTATCAGAAACACACTGCTTTGAGCCGCTCCTGACCTCAGGAACGATGCTCGGAGCGGGGTGCGGTTGGCAAACAGAGGGAGGCCGGCCGTGACACCTCTCCCTGCCTGAATGGTATCAGGAGAGTCATAGAGTTACAGCCACGTACAGAGGAACCCTGATTACCGGGCATTTGATTAGCCGAATTTCGGATTATCGGGCATTCGACTATCCGAACAAATACTCCCTGCCCGTGTCGTTCGGATATTTGAAGTTCCTCTGGATAGCACGGAAACCGGCCCTTCAGCCTAATCGCGTCCCATTTGCCAGCACTTGGCCCATCTCCCTCCAAACCCTTCCTATTCATGTCCCCATCCAGATGCCTTTTAAATACTGTCATTGTACCAGCCTCCACCACTCCCTCTGGCAGCTCATTCCATACACGTACCAC
>NC_092766.1:11253329-11265569 GCF_047496795.1 Chiloscyllium punctatum
GGGTGGGAGAGAGGGGAGATGGGGGTGGGAGAGAGGGAGATGGGGGTGGGAGAGAGGGAGATGGGGGTGGGAGAGAGGGAGATGGGGGTGGGAGAGAGGGAGATGGGGGTGGGAGAGAGGGGTGGAGAGAGGGGAGTGGTTGGGGTGGGGGGGGAAGTAGGGGGAAGGAGAGAGAGAGAAGGACAGACAGAGAGAGATATCAGAAGCAGCCATTAAAACAGGGAGAGGTCACTGAAGTGAGCTCAGGAGCTTGCATCATATCCCCGGTTTCCCCAGACTGTAGCCCCAGGGCCTTCCACAAACTACTGTACCCCACTCCAAACGACTGTACCCCCTCCCCGTCCCATCACCTGAGGGCACAGACTCAGATAGGAGAAAGACTGGTGGATGCTGGCAGTCAGAAACAGAAATCACTGCAAAAGCTCAGCGGGTCTTGTGGAGGGAAATCAGAGTTGGTGTTTCAGGTCCGGAGACCGTGCCTTATTTCGGAGACAGGGTTACCTCTTTATAGATGCTGCCAGGACCTGCAGAGCTTTTTCAGGTGTTTCTGTCACTGACTCAGGTATTAGAAAAATAGCTGCTCCGACAGTGCCCACTCCCTCAGCACTGACCCTCCGACAGAGCCCACTCCCTCAGCACTGACCCTCCGACTGTGCCCGCTCCCTCAGCACTGACCCTCCGACAGTGCCCGCTCCCTCAGCACTGACCCTCCGACAGAGCCCGCTCCCTCAGCACTGACCCTCCGACAGCGCCCGCTCCCTCAGCACTGACCCTCCGACAGTGCCCGCTCCCTCAGCACTGACCCTCCGACAGTGCCCGCTCCCTCAGCACTGACCCTCCGACAGCGCCCTCTCCCTCAGCACTGACCCTCCCACAGCACCCACTCCCTCAGCACTGACCCTCCCACAGCACCCACTCCCTCAGCACTGACCCTCCGACAGCACCCGCTCCCTCAGCACTGACCCTCCGACAGCGCCCACTCCCTCAGCACTGACCCTCCGACAGCGCCCACTCCCTCAGCACTGACCCTCCGACAGCGCCCACTCCCTCAGCACTGACCCTCCGACAGCGCCCACTCCCTCAGCACTGACCCTCCGACAGCGCCCACTCCCTCAGCACTGACCCTCCGACAGTGCCCACTCCCTCAGCACTGACCCTCCGACAGCGCCCACTCCCTCAGCACTGACCCTCCGACAGCGCCCGCCCCCTTGTTCTCCAGTGACTGTGATGTGGCCTTTAATCCAGAGCTGGGTGACTCAGCGATGAAGGAGAGAGAGAGAGAGAGAGAGAGAGGTGACCCATGGGGATCGGATTCCTGGTCCTGAGCTCCCGTCCCCAGCGCGGGGGGGGGAGGGCGCGGAGGCTCACTCACGTAGGGCGTGAACACCTTCACCCATCTCGGCTTCTTCTGCCCTCGGGCGTACTCGAAACAGAACGCCATGCCCTCCTCGTCCGTGTCCCAATGCTGCACTTCCTCCCACTCAAAGGAGATGACTTGGTTCTACAACAGCAAGGACGGTGAGGCAGGGAGAGCAGATAACGTTAGCGCGTGCGGCGCTGAGCGCATAGGTCCTGGAGTCTCTCGGAAAGATCTCCAAGTCTCTCCAAGAGGACCGAGAGAATCGACGGGCACATGAGATCGAAAGGAAACGGGTTCGCAGCTATAGTTCATAAAGAATAATTCTCACGCAGACACAAAGGCAATAGGTGTTAATTATACACCCAGAGCACAAATAAAGGGAGACTGTCGGGACACAGGGACTGGGAGCAGCAGATTTATATAAGGGTATTAGTGTGATTATATACCCAGAGCACAAATAAAGGGAGACTGTTGGGACACAGGGACAGGGAGCAGCAGATTTATATAAGGGTATTAGTGTGATTACACACCCAGAGCACAAATAAAGGGAGACTGTTGGGACACAGGGACTGGGAGCAGCAGATTTATATAAGGGTATTGTGTGATTATATACCCAGAGCACAAATAAAGGGAGACTGTTGGGACACAGGGACGGGGAGCAGCAGATTTATATAAGGGTATTGTGTGATTATATACCCAGAGCACAAATAAAGGGAGACTGTCGGGACACAGGGACAGGGAGCAGCAGATTTATATAAGGGTATTGTGTGATTATATACCCAGAGCACAAATAAAGGGAGACTGTTGGGACACAGGGACTGGGAGCAGCAGATTTATATAAGGGTATTAGTGTGATTACACACCCAGAGCACAAATAAAGGGAGACTGTTGGGACACAGGGACTGGGAGCAGCAGATTTATATAAGGGTATTGTGTGATTATATACCCAGAGCACAAATAAAGGGAGACTGTTGGGACACAGGGACGGGGAGCAGCAGATTTATATAAGGGTATTGTGTGATTATATACCCAGAGCACAAATAAAGGGAGACTGTCGGGACACAGGGACAGGGAGCAGCAGATTTATATAAGGGTATTGTGTGATTATATACCCAGAGCACAAATAAAGGGAGACTGTTGGGACACAGGGACTGGGAGCAGCAGATTTATATAAGGGTATTAGTGTGATTATATACCCAGAGCACAAATAAAGGGAGACTGTCGGGACACAGGGACAGTGAGCAGCAGATTTATATAAGGGTATTGTGTGATTATATACCCAGAGCACAAATAAAGGGAGACTGTTGGGACACAGGGACAGTGAGCAGCAGATTTATATAAGGGTATTGTGTGATTATATACCCAGAGCACAAACAAAGGGAGACTGTTGGGACACATGGACAGTGAGCAGCAGATTTATATAAGGGTATTGTGTGATTATATACCCAGAGCACAAATAAAGGGAGACTGTTGGGACACAGGGACAGTGAGCAGCAGATTTATATAAGGGTATTGTGTGATTATATACCCAGAGCACAAATAAAGGGGGAGACTGTTGGGACACAGGGACAGGGAGCAGCAGATTAATATAAGGGGTATGTGTGTGATTATATACCCAGAGCACAAATAAAGGGAGACTGTTGGGACACAGGGACAGGGAGCAGCAGATTTATATAAGGGTATTGTGTGATTACACACCCAGAGCACAAATAAAGGGAGACTGTCGGGACACAGGGACAGGGAAGCAGCAGATTTATATAAGGGTATTAGTGTGATTATATACCCAGAGCACAAATAAAGGGAGGACTGTCGGGACACAGGGACAGTGAGCAGCAGATTTATATAAGGGTATTGTGTGATTATACACCCAGAGCACAATACAGGGAGACTGTCGGGACACAGGGACAGGGAGCAGCAGATTTATATAAGGGTATTGTGTGATTATACACCCAGAGCACAAATAAAGGGAGACTGTTGGGACACAGGGACGGGGAGCAGCAGATTTATATAAGGGTATTAGTGTGATTATATACCCAGAGCACAAATAAAGGGAGACTGTTGGGGCACAGGGGACAGGGAGCAGCAGATTTATATAAGTGTATTGTGTGATTATATACCCTAGAAGCACAAATAAAGGGAGACTGTTGGGACACAGGGACGGGGAGCAGCAGATTTATATAAGGGTATTGTGTGATTATATACCCAGAGCACAATAAAGGGAGACTGTTGGGACACAGGGACGGGGAGCAGCAGATTTATATAAGGGTATTGTGTGATTATATACCCAGAGCACAAATAAAGGGAGACTGTTGGGACACAGGGACAGGGAGCAGCAGATTTATATAAGGGTACTTGTGTGATTATTATACCCAGAGCACAAATACAGGGAGACTGTTGGGACACAGGGGACAGGGAGCAGCAGATTTATATAAGGGTATTGTGTGATTATACACCCAGAGCACAAATAAAGGGAGACTGTTGGGACACAGGGACAGGGAGCAGCAGATTTATTATAAGGGTATTGTGTGATTATATACCAGAGCACAAATAAAGGGAGACTGTTGGGGACACAGGGACAGTGAGGGATGTCTCTGGTCGGCCCAGCATTTATTGCCCATCCCTAATTACCCAGAGGGCAGTTAACAGTCAAGCTCGTTGCTGTTTGGTCTGGAGTCACGTGTAGGCCTGGAGCCACGTGTCGGCCAGGACTCGGTTCGGAGGGCAGTTTCCTTCCCTGAAGGACATTAGTAAACCAGTTGGGTTTTCCTCACAATCGACAATGGCCATCATTCGCTCTTCATTCCCATATTTATTGAATTCAAATCCCACCATCTGCCATGGCGAGATTCAAACGCAGTTCCCAGAACATGACCTGGCTCTCTGGAATAACAATCCAGTGGGAATACCACGAGCCCATCGCCCTCCTCTCGACCCCGAATATGAAGAACCGGAGACTGCGGAGAGACAGGTCCAATGGGCAGCAGGTTGCTGTACATCTCTCTGACCCTATGACCCTCTGACATTGTTTGATTAAGTCCCTGGAGTCTGACAGGAGAGAGACTGCAGAGAGACAGGGTCAGTGAGCAGCACAGAGTCAGAGAGATGTACAGACCCTTCGGCCCAACCCGTCCATGCTGACCCAGATATCCCAAACCCAATCTAGTCCCACCTGCCAACACCCGCCCATAACCCTCCAACCCTTCCTATTCATGTCCCATCCAAATGCCTCTTCAATGTTGCAATTGTACCAGCCTCCACCACTTCCTCTGGCAGCTCATTCCATACACGTACCACCCTCTGGGTGAAAAAGTTGCCCCTCAGGTCCCTTTCCCCTCTCACCCTAAACCTATGCCCCTCTAGTTCTGGACTCCCCCACCCCAGGGAAAAGACCTTGCCTATTTACCTATCCATGCCCCCTCATGATTTTATAAACCTCTATAAGGTCACCCCTCAGCCTCCGACGCTCCGGGGAAAACAGCCCCCAGCCCTGTTCAGCCTCTCCCTGTAGCTCAAACCCCCCAACATCCTTGTCAATCTTTTCTGAACCCTTTCAAGTTTCACAACATCTTTCCGATAGGAAGGAGACCAGAATTGCACACAATATTCCAACAGCGGCCTAACCAATGTCCTGTACAGCCGCAACGTGACCCTCCCACCTCCTGTACTCAACACTCTGACCAATAAAGGAAAGCATACCAAACGCCTTCTTCACTATCCTATCGACCTGTGAGTCCACTTTCAAGGAGCTATGAACCTGCACTCCAAGGTCTCCTTTGTTCAGCAACACTCCCAGGACCTTCCCATTAAGTGTAGATTTATATTTTTTTTTCTTCTTTTTTTTTTCTATTTCTTTTTTCCCAACTTGCCTGATACTTGCTTGCTTTATTTATTTATTTTTCTTTTTTTTTTAATGATCCAATCTCCAAAGGGAAGGAAACACTCAAGTGTGCCAGTCACAACTCCAGGGTGTTGGTGGGACACCGTGTGCTCCTTCTCCAAGGACACCCAGGCAAGTGTAGATTTATAGAAGGTTGCTTAATTAAGTACCTGGGGATATGAATAGAGAGACAGCAGCAGACCTGTTTAAGGGCACTTTGTGATTAAGTACCTGGGGAGCTGTTAAAGGGGAGGAACTAAATCCACGTCAAATTAAATATCGAAAGCCTTTAGAGAGAGAGAGGCAGGAGGGACACAGAAGGGGAGTGAGCTGCAGGGAGGAAGCAGAGGTGCGGATATTAAAGAAAGCGACTCGCGTCTGGTTTGCCTGATCAGAGCAACAGCGGGAGGTGCGGCAATGAAGACCCTCTCCCCTCGGACCGGCCCGGTGCTGCACTCACTCCAGCTCGCCAGGTCGGTGCAGGCGCGCAGCTGAAAGCGCTCGATGCTGATGGAGCCGATCACGTGGCCGTTACGCCGACAGTCGCACGTGCAGTGGGGGAAGGCGATCTCGTTGTAGCTGGCGCACGTCCGCACCGTGTTCAGGTACTGTGGAGAGAAAGTCGGAGGGTGGGGGTGGGGGGGGGGAAGGAAGAGACGGTTACCGCGGGTGGATCCCAGGCGGAGCGCAACAACGCGTCGGCGAGCGTTCCCCGTTCGGGAACACGCCACGGGCCCCGTCTCACTCACCGCCACCATCTTCCGCTGCTCTGCCAGCGGCAGCAGCTGGTATGCCCTCGCGCCCGCCTTGATTAGGCCCCGCTTCACGTCATCGACGGCCTTGGGGGGGGAGGGGGAGGGGGAGGGGGAGGGGAAATGGGGGGAGACAACACGTTAGGGTCAATTGGTCGCAGCCTCCGAAGAGTTCCGACAGATATCGGAGGGGGTGGGTGCCCCTGCTGGAAGAGGGCCCCCTGTAACGCTCCACCGCCCCCCTCTCCCACAGATCGCCCCTCCCTCCCACCCCCCCCCCCGATCCCCGAATTGCGATGACTCTCCCTCGCCCTCCTCTCCACCCTCGGTCTTCCGTCTGCGCACGGTTTTGGTCGCTCAGTGGTTGAAACGGAAGGAGAGTCGAGATGATTTCCCGGGATCTTGCCCGGGCCTGCGTTAGAGGTGGGGGGCGGGCAGGGTGCTGGGGTGGGGCGGGGGGGGGGGGGTGGGTGGGGGAGAGAGGGGGGGGGGGGGGGGTGAGGGGGGAGGAGGGGGTGGGGGGGGAAAGGTTGGCCCAGGATAGGACTGCATTCCCTGGAATGTAGGGGGTGCTCTCAGTGCAAACCTACATGGAGCAGGGGCCCTGCTGTGGGACAGGGTGGTGTCCCTAACTCTGAGGCAGGAGTGCCGGAGTTGACAATCTCTCCCACAGCCTCTCCCCCTGTGTCTCTCCCCCTACGCCTGTGCCTGCCTCTGCGCCCCTCCCCTCTCTCTCCCAGCCTCCCTCCCTCTGCCGCCCCTCCCCTCTCTCTCCCAGCCTCCCTCCCTCTGCGCCTCTCCCCCTCTCCGCCTCTCTCCCCCTCCCCCCCCTGCGCCCTGGCCCCCTCCCCCCCTGCGTCCCGCCCACCCCCCCCCACTCTGCGTCCCGGCCCCCCTCCCCCTCTGCGTCTCTGCCCCTCTGTGCCTTGCCCCCTCTCCCTCTGCACCTCTCTCTCCCTATGCCTCTCCCCCTCTGTGCATCTGTGTCTCTCCCTGTGCCTCTCCCTCTCTCTCTCTCCCTCTGTGCCTGTCTGTGTCTCCCCCTCTCCACCTTACGCCCTCTCCCTCTGTGACTCTCTCCCTGTCCCTCTCCGCCTTTCCCCCTCCCCGCCTCTCTCTCCCCCTGTGTGTCTCGCTCTTTCCCTCTCCCTCTGGGTCCCTCTCCCCTCTCTGCCTCCCTTGCTCCCTCTCCCCCTCTGCGCTTCTCCCCCCGTGTCTCTCTCTCCCTCTCTGCCTCTCTCCCTCTCCACCCCTGTCTCCCTCTATGCCCCTCTCTCTCTCCCCCTCCTCTCTGTGTCTCTCCCCCTCCATCTCTCCATGTCTCTCCCTCTCTCTCTGTCTATCTGTCTGCTTTTCTCTCTCTCTCTCTGTCTGTCTCTATCCCCCATCCCTGGGGGGGGGGGGGGGGGGGGGGGGCACACTGGGAGATCTCCCTCCACCCACTCTCCCAGGGGCCCAACACCCTTCTTTAAAGAGAGTGGGGGGGGGGGGGGGGGGGGGAGAAGGGGGTGCAGTGGGCGCAGAACTGCTCGCGATCCTGGAGCGGAGAACGGTCTAGGCCCAATTCTGCGCCTGGCTGAAGTCCTCAGGGCCCTGTTGGGATGGGGGGGGGGGGGGGGGAGGAGAAGGGGGGGGGGGGTCCAGGCTTCTGAACTGGAAGGAACGGCCAACTCGGGACAGTGCGGGGCGGGGCAACGCTCAGAGAGCCGGGGGGGGGGGGGGGGGGGGAGAAGGTCTGGTATTCCCAACGTATCCTGCTGCCCTCACTCCCGCCGGATTTGGAAAGGAAGGTAAGCGTTTGGAGCAGGAGTAGGCCACCTGCTCCCAACTGACCTTTATCATTGACTCAGCCCCCACTTACCCCGGCCCTCTCACCGTCACCCTTAAACCGCTCCCCCCCCCCCCCCCCCCCAACCTTCATTGCTCAAAAAGAAAACACACATCGTTCTAAAACACCTTCGTTTTAAAACTCTCCACTGACGTAGCGTCACCTACTTCCTGGGCAGGGAATTGCACCCCCTCCTGAGTGAAGAGGTCCCTTCTCAGTTCAGTCAGAAATCAGCTCCCTCTAATCTCGAGGCTACGTCCTCTCGTCCTAGTTTCACCGACCAGTGGAAACCGCCCTCTTTTCTCCCATCCTGCCGACTCCCTCCATAATTTTGTGTTTCTATACGACGGGCCCTCGTCCTCACGAATATAACCCAATCTACTCAGTCTCTCCCGATGAAGCAACCCCGGAACCAATGCAGAGAACCTCCTCGGCATTCCCCCCCCCCGCCCTCCAGTGCCAGTCCACCTTTTCTCACGGAAGGAGGCCAGAACGGCTCCGGCCGTGGTCTCCCCAGCTCCCCCCTACAACCTCCCGGCTTTGAGACCCAGTCCCTTCAGCAATGTAGGACAGAATCGCTTTGCCGTCCTGTTGCAGCCCATCTTGGGTGATTCACAAACTCGGGTCCCTTTGCACAACAGCAACTTTGTTCACCACTCTAAGGGGCCTTGCGACAGGGGGGGGGGGGGGGGGGTCTTGCAGACGGCACACACTGTAGTGACTGAGCGGCGCTGGTCCCCTCGTCCTTCTCCAGGGCGGAGCTTTTGGGTTCGGAAGGCATCGCCATACGGCTGGCTGAGCTCCAAGCGCTCGAATCGACTTTGAGCACCCCCCCCATAAGTTGTGAAACTTGAAAGGGTTTTCAGAAAAGATTTACAAGGATGTTGGAAGGTTTGAGCTACAGGGAGAGGCTGAACAGGCTGGAGCTGTTTTCCCTGGAGCGTCGGAGGCTGAGGGGTGACCTTATAGAGGTTTATAAAATCATGGGGGGCATGGATAGGGTAAATAGACAAGGTCTTTTCCCCTGGGGTGGGGGGAGTCCAGAACTAGAGGGGCATAGGTTTAGGGTGAGAGGGGAAAGGGCCCTAAGGGGCAACTTTTTCACCCAGAGGGTGGTACGTGTATGGAATGAGCTGCCAGAGGAAGTGGTGGAGGCTGGTACAATTGCAACATTGAAGAGGCATTTGGATGGGTATATAAATAGGAAGGGTTTGGAGGGAGATGGGCCGGGTGCTGGCAGGTGGGACTAGATTGGGTTGGGATATCTGGGTCAGCAGGGACGGGTTGGACCGAAGGGTCTGTTTCTGTGCTGTACATCTCTATACCTATGTCCAGCCTGGATTATCAGCAGGAGATGGAGTTCGGGTAAGGGGTGGGCTGTTCTGTTCTCTCTGTACTGCCCCTCCCTTTCAGAGACTTGGGGGGGGGGGGGGGTGGGGGAGGTGTTCAGGTACATAATTCTTTGAAAGTTGTGTCACAGGTAGACAGGGTGGAGAAGGCAGCGTTTACCACACTTGGCCTTCAGACCTTGGAGTATCGGAGTTGGGGTGTTACATTCTCGAGATATACAGCACAGAAACAGACCCTTCGGTCCAACTCGTCCATGCTGACCCAGATATCCTCACCTCATCGACCAGCACTTGGGCCCATATCCCTCCAAACCCTTCCTATTCATGCCCCCATCCAGATGCCTCTTCAATGTTGTCATTGTACCAGCCTCCACCACTTCCTCTGGCAGCTCATTCCATACACGTACCACCCTCTGGGTGAAAAAGTTGCCCCTCAGGTCCCTTTTCCCCCCTCTCACCCTAAACCTATCCCCCTCTAGTTCTGGACTCCCCCACCCCCAGGGGGAAAAGAGCTGGACTATTTACCTTATCCACGCCCCTCCTGATTTTATAAACCCCCTTTAGGAGAATGGTGGGGTCTGTTCTGGAGTAAAGTGCCCAGTTCTGTTACAGGAAGGACGTTATTAAACCTGGAGGGGGGGGGGGGTGAGAAGAGATTTACCAGGATGTAGCCAGGATTGGGGGTGGGTTTAAGCGATAAGGAGACGCTGGGAGTTTTGGTCATTGGAGTGTAGGGGGCTGACAGATGACCTTCTCGAGGTTTATAAAACCATCAGGGGTAGGGACAAGAATAGCGGAGGTCTTTTCCTGAGGGGAGGGGACTCCAAAACGCTGGGGGGGGGGGGGGGGGGAGGAGAAAGACTTACCCCCAGGGCAACTTTTCACGCAGAGAGTGGTTTGTGTGTGGAGGACACAGACACAGTTACAACATTAAAGAGACATTTGGACAGGTACGTGTTTTAGGAAGGGTTCTGAGGGGTAGGGGTCAAACGGGAAATTTGGCCGGCATGGACGAGTTGGGCTGAAGGGCCTGTTTCCGTGCTGTGTGACTCATGAAGGGGTGCCCTGTGGGATCTCCTGCATAACTGGGTAACCATCCCCTGGAGTGCTGGAGGCTGGAGGCTGCGGGGGGGGGGGGGGGGGGGGGGGGGGGGGGGGAGTGACCTGACGGAGGTTTATAAAATCATGCGGGGCATGGGGACAGGGTGAATAATCACTGTTTCTTTCCCCAGGGTAGGGGAGCCCAGAACTAGGGGGGGCAGAGGTTTAAGGCAGGGGAAGCAGCTGAGGAGCAGGAGAATCAACGTTTCGGGCATAAGCCCTTCATCAGGAATGAGGGGGGTGGGGGGGGGGGGGAAGCTGAGAGAGATAAATGGGAGGGGTGGGGGGAAAGGGAGCTGGGAATGCGACAGGTAGATGAAGGTGGGGGTTCTTCATAAGACAGCCCCCCCCCCCCCGCCCCCCCAGCATCCTGGTAAGTCTCCTCTGCGCCCTCTCGGAGGCTTCCACACCTCTCCGACAGTGAGGCGATTAGAACAAGGGTATTCAGAGGGTGGTGGAACCGGGACTCGATATAGCGTGTACCCGATGCCATGATTGATGGAAAGGTATCCCCCATGTGCCTCAACTATCCTACTCACGTGCGGACTTCAGGCATCTTGAACATCCCAGCGCAGTGCAGGCCCTTCGGCCCTCCGTGTTGTGCTGACCCAACCTGAAGCCCATCTAACCACACCCTTCCATTCTCGTCCATCGGCCTATCCGATGCCCATTTAAATGCCCTTAAAAGTTTGGCGAGTCTACTCCTGTTGTAGGCAGTGCGTTCCACGCCCCGACTACTCTCTGAGTTAAGAAACTCCCCCTGACGCCTGTCCTATATCTATCACCCTCAATTTAAAGTTGTCCCCTCGTGCTAGCCATCACCATCTGAGGGAAAAGGCTCTCCCTGTCCACTCTCTCTAACCCTCTGATTATCTTATATGTCGCAAATAAGTCGCCTCCTTCTCTCGAACGAAAAACAGCCTCAAGTCCCTCAGCCATTCCTCGTTAAGACCGCCCCTCCAATCCAGGCCACATTCCGGTAAATCTCCTCTGCGCCCCTCTCCGAAGCGCCCACGTCCTTCCCGATAACTCAGGGGTCCTTGTAATCAGACGTCCCAGGGCGGGTGTAGGGTCAGGGAGATGGTGCAGCTGTTTGCAAAGTCCTCCTCGGAATCCTTCCAAAGCTTCCGCGTCCTTCTCGTAACGCGGGTGACCAGAACTGCCCACAATACTCGGAGCGCGGCCGCACCAGAGGCTCGGCAGCGTCACCTCGTGGCTCTGAATCTCGGTTCCCCCCTCCTCCCCCCATCGTGCTAATGAAAGTCAACGCACTAACCCCGTGCTGTCCCTGGGATGAGGGGGGCAGAGGGAGTTTTACTCTGTATCTAACCCCGCGCTGTCCCTGGGATGAGGGGGGCAGAGGCAGCTTTACTCTGTATCTCACCCCGCGCTGTCCCCTGGGATGAGGGGGGCAGAGGCAGCTTTACTCTGTATCTAACCCCGTGCTGTCCCTGGGATGAGGGGGGCAGAGGGAGTTTTACTCTGTATCTAACCCCGTGCTGTCCCCTGGGATGAGGGGGCAGAGAGAGTTTTACTCTGTATCTAACCCCGTGCTGTCCCTGGGATGAGGGGGGCAGAGGGAGTTTTACTCTGTATCTAACCTCGTGCTCTCCCTGGGATGGGGGGGGGGGGGGCAGAGGGAGCTTTACTCTGTATCTAACCCTGTGCTGTCCCTGGGATGAAAGGGCAGAGGGAGCATATACTCTGTATCTAACCCCGTTGCTGTCCTGGGATTGGGGGGGTGGGCAGAGGGAGTTTTACTCTGTATCTAACCCCGTGCTGTCCCTGGGATGAGGGGGGGCAGAGGGAGCTTTACTCTGTATCTAACCCCGTGCTGTCCCTGGGATGAGGGGGGCAGAGGCAGCTTTACTCTGTATCTAACCCTGTGCTGTCCCCTGGGATGAGGGGGGCAGAGGGAGTTTTACTCTGTATCTAACCCCTGTGCTGTCCCCTGGGATGAGGGGGGCAGAGGA